>NC_034427.1:3259240-3285142 GCF_002078875.1 Numida meleagris | reverse complement strand
GGTCAGCACGTGCCCCATTGTGAGATCATGGGGTGAGTGTGACTCTCCAGTGCCATCACAGGGCACACAGATAGGTGGGGTTTGCTGCGTGGTAGCTGTCGCGTTAAGAGTTTTGACGTTTGCCTGCCAGAGTCCACCCAAGGACTTTCACTGGGACATTTTCACAAACACTGACAAATAAATGATTTACTGAAGCAACAAATACATTTGGGGTTTGGGATTGCCATTGATCAATGCGGTAGCTGTGTCTGTGCTGGTATATGATACTAGCGCTGGCAAAAGAAATGCTGTCCTGGGTATTTGTCACCAAGAAGTGAAGGGGCAGTGCTTACCAAGAAGGGATCTCTGTATTGATGGGGAAAGAGCAGCACAGCTTCTCTTTCCGTTTCTCTCCAGCTTCTCTTTTCCTTCTCTCCTTCTCTCTTCTCTCATTTCATCCCCTTTCCTCCCCTCTCCCTCCAGGACTTTCCATTACATCCTAACCTTACCTGTTCCCCTCAGAGCTGAGGGTTTTACCTCCTATAGCAGGAGGTTTTACCTCCTTCCCTAAAGCTGAGGGCAGTAGTAGCACTGCTTTTCCGGGTGCTGTGAGGCGCTCAGGCATTATTGTGATAGAGTTAAACGTGCCAGAGATCATTAGGGATGATATTGCATTCCTTTAGTCTGAAAAAATTCCTTTATTTGGTGTTAGGAGAGGACAGTATGTTTATTTCTTCTTTGCTTTCATTTGCATCTGCCTTCCACTGATACGATTTTGCTTTTCATGGTATGACTGAATGTGTGTCTAAAGATACTTCCCACAGGATAAAGTCATGTAGAAAGCATGGCTCGAACGGTCATACCGGGAATGAAAGCTAATGCACCCAGGTAGCATATTCTTCTTTAGACACCAATTTGTAGCACAGCAAACAGGGAGAAAATGTAGGCTCCCACAAGGTCTGGGAGTTAGAAAGTCTTACAGAGACCTTCTTCCTAGGAGCCTGGGAAAATGGCTCTTGATGTAGGAGCCCCTTGGGCCAGCTGTGGCTTTCTGAGATCTTTATAGATCCTCATAGCTTTAGTAGTGGAATTCCCAAGCATAATATTTTTGCTAAACTTCTCATCTACTGTTTTGTTAAATAGACTGATTTCCCCCACTTCTTCATCTCTCCAAGACAGAGGCTAAAATCTACCTGCTTGCCATCACCTCTCTCTCCCACTGCTTGCTTGTAGTTTCCTTATGGCTTCTTACTGTTTCCTGCCATGTGGATCCCAGCTGGAGCATGTCTGTTTTCAGGCAAGCCACGTTTTTTTCTATAATATCAGCCACTCCGTGACCTTTGTGTCCCAGCCTGATGCTTTCATCCTCAGTCCTGCTGCTTCGTGCATCTCCTGGTCAGGTCAAGATGTGCCATTTCCAGTACAATGAAGCTTTTGTCTTTCTGCAGCCTGCTCAGCACTGTGGCTGCCTGCTCCTCCTGGAGAGCTGGGCTTTTGTTATCTAACTAAATGTGGGGCTGGATTTTTCCAAATGTTTCAGTTTTTGATCTGGTTAGGCAGCAAGGGAAATGCTAGTTTCTTGAATGTGCCTCACCTATTCACTCCCCAGTGACAGACTTTATAGGCAGGTTTTCAAACACTGGGAGCACAGGTGAAGTTTAGATTTGCGGATTTCTATTTAATAAAATATGATGATTGGCTCAGGAGCCATCTAAAGATGTTAGGCTCTTACCGAAAAAGATCACAAAACTTTAAAAATTTTAGTGTAAAAACTTAAAAGTTGGCAAAGGTGAGCATTGTCCTGGGACTTCCCTAGTCTCTAGAACTGGCATCTAGTTCTGCGTTAGGAAAATGCTCTCAAAGGATACAGAAAAATATTTTTCCCCTCAATTTACAATAGACATTATTTTTTGTAGGAACTTATTTTAAAATCTGTGCATTTTCTCAGCGATCTGGGAGCTTTTAGGTTCTTGTTTGGCTCATAGTCTCTATCAGATACTAAGTGTAGCTTTTTTTAGAATGATGATAACATACCATAATTTACATATGGTCACGATCAAATACTATTTAAACTTCAATAGCGGTAAAATCTTATTTAATATATATAAAAATATGACTTTTGTCTTGGGTCTCAATAAGTTCATAGCATGAATTGCTGTTCTAATTAAAATGAAAGCAATTTATTTTCTATTCTAAATGAAGTTAATAGTTCAGTCACAGCTTTTTAGGAGAAGTGGACATTGTTGTTATAACCTGAACTGACATCTTGTATAGCACAAGTCACAGCGTTGCACTCAGTCGTGTATATATCCCAATAATTTCTGGTTGACCATGAATGAAAATACATGTACGTGTATATAAAATTCAGTCTTCACTGAAAGAAATGAAGTGCTGGGAAACCTACTGCATCCCTTGGCAATCTGCTCCAATTTGTTAAAATAAATTCTCCTAACTCTGCTTCAGACCTTCATTCAGATAAGGTTGGAGTCATTTGAACCACCTGACTCATCACTCCTTTGCCTGGAAATGTTTTGTAGTTGCCAGCATTTCCAGCCGCTGCTCAGATTGCTCTCATACTTAATTTTAAAAGTTCATTGGAACGCCTCATTCTCTGTACAGCCTCTGGGGTTTTGTAGTATTTGAAAAATCAGAGTATTTGATTGGATTCACTAACAAAAAGCACATAAGAAAGGCTCACAGAAGAAAACAGACTGCTTCTCAGCAACTATCTGAAGGTGGAAAAATGCCAGCCAACCCTAAATTCTGTTGTGCAAATGAATCTTGCTAGAAGTCTTGCTTGTGATTTTGATTTTTCATCCGTAAATAACACAACAACTTTGGAATCCACAACTGTGGCCCTGGCACAAGCCGCCCAGAGAAGTGTGGGTGCCCCATCCCTGGAGGTGTTAAAGGCCAGGCTGGATGGGGCCCTGGGCAGCCTGAGCTCGTGGGAGGCACCCAGCCCATGGCAGGTAGTTGGAACTGGATGACCTTCAAGGTCCCTTCCAACCCAAGCCATTCAGTGATTCTGTGATCAATGCCAGGATCTCAGGCTGTACCTTGCAGACTTGCTGGTTGGTGGCTCCACCGAGGGGGCTGACTTGGTTCCTGACTGCTTCCAGCTTGCCCTCTGAATCTCAGCATTCCCTGGAATCAGTAAGGGAAACAGTCAGGATTAGCTGCTGATATTCATTGGGTTGCACTGCACTGACCTAGAGGGCACACAGCCAAGGGTTCTGGTGCTACCTTCAAACGGATCCTGAGGCTGATCCCACCAACATTAGTTTCATGCATTCAAAGTGCATTGGGGTCAGCATGCCTGCCTGTAGTTTACCCTGCGACCCCTAAAAACCAAAGCTAGGTCTCTTCATTTTATTGCACATTTTGCTTTGCACTTTTCACTTCCTTCTCATTCTCTCAGTTTTTCATCTTAGCTATGCTTCCAGGCCCTCCCCCTGAAGCCCTACACTTCCACTTGGCCTAGTGCTCATGCTAGCTGTCCTCTGACTTATTTTTTTCTCACAGTTCTTTTCTCACAGCTTTTTTGTAAATCTGAATCAGGTGGTCTGTGTCTGCTTAAGCCTCCAGGCACTTCTGCCAGAACAGTTTCTGAAAATGTTGTCGATGCTTCCGTCGAGTTACCCAGCTGATCTGCAAGCTCACTACATGAATTTCCTCTGCCTTTTCTTAGCTGATCACATCTCTTCCCAAAGCGTGGAGGGAAAGCAAATGACTGCTCCATGGCACAGGAGTCAATCTGTTTAGTTAGTCCTCTTCTACCCACCGTTACCAGTCGGTGTGTTGGTCAGTGGTCATGGTAACAATATCTGCCTCTTTCTAAAACTAAGTAAATTATGACCTGGAAGTCTGGATACATTGTTTAATAGCTAGATTTTAAAATTCTATTTTTGTGTGTGTGTGAAGCAGCAAAATGTTTTTTTTTTTTTTTTTCTTTCCTTCAGCACTACAATTCTAGAGCTAGAATAACCCATCAGTAAAGTATTTAAACCCATAAATTACATTGTGACCAAAATTGGTAGCCACAGTTACTGCCTCCACATGAATTGCAGAGCAGGAATACTTACATTAGCAGATGCAAGACCTGCCCAGTACCACATCTGCCAAAACATTAGCAATGCTTTTATTTAACAATTTGGAACTGCCAACGGATGCTCTGATGGAGTGTGCAGGCCACTGTGTGGGCTCTGCATAATGTAGCTGTGGTCTGATGCACTCCCCAAGTCCCAGACTTGCTGCAGAGGCTTCACAGCCCTCAGCTGATGATTGCTGAGGGGAGTGCTACCTGTGTCTGCAGGGCCCTGATGCCCACAAGATCCAAGTGCCTAAATGCAGTTCTGGAGAGGAGCCAGGTGTTGGTTTTCAGCTTTCACCACTGAAGCTGACTGCATCCCTTAAGCTTCAGTATTTAAATGTTTGCTTTTTGTTGTACTTCTCTATTTCAGTAAAATAGACCTGAGATTCTAGCTTTCTTGAAGATCTCTGCTTTTGGCTATGCAGCCCTGAAGCGTTCTCCTGTTGATGGGAATCAACAACAATAATGTTAGTGAATTCAGCGGAGATGCAGATGCTGTAAATGAGTAAGGGAAGTCAGCATGGGATAAAGACTTAAGGAGAACTTGCTCATTTCATTGCAAATGATAGACTGCAGCATCTCTGGGATCATGCCAATCCAGGGCACAGTAAAGACTGATTCTGCAGAAGCACCCGTGATGGATGATAATGAATGCTTCTTTGCATAAGATTTTCATTTTCTAGAGAGAAACATTTATTATTGGTGAGTGATTGTGCGGTCTTTGATTTTTCATCTGTTATTTCCTAACCCACTGACAGATCTTAACGATTCAAATTCTAGCTTTTCATAATCAACTAAAAGATCCTTTTCAAAGATGACTGGCATTTGGCCAGGCTGGACATCCTGACCTGCCAGATTTGCTGGAAGTCTGGTTCAAACAGAAAAGCAGATGCAAAAAGAGGGGAGAGCAGGACTGGTGCAACCTGACAGCTCTTGGAAGGAACTCCAGCTTCCAGGTGACTTGGAGAGTTGCTTTCTTTGGACCTTGCTGCCAGTGCCACCTCTGCTTCTTTTGTTCCAGTCACCTGAGGCTGGCTGGCCTCAGCACAATTCCTGCAAGACCAGAGCTGAGTCAAGGCAGATTCTTGCTGCTTGAGTAAGGGAATTTGGCCGTGCCTTTGTCTAAACCCATCTTTCTCAAAGAGACTTCGGCTGGTGCTCCAAAACTACAGTGCTACAGGTAAGGGATTGAAGAGGTGGACCTAAATGGAAAAAAAAAAACCACCACCTCTGAATCATAATCTTTAAATCCAACAAACAAAATGTGATGAAGAATTTTTATGCTGTCTTTTGACTTTTAATCTTCTTACTCTCGTGTGGAGATTATTCTTCCACCTGAAATTAACCTTAACTGCACACTCGTCTAATGTAGAGTGAGATAATCCTTTCTGAGGGAAGTTACTGTGCATTAATTGCTTGACTCTTTTTCTTCGTTTTTTTTCCACTTCCACCCACCTTGTTTGTGGTGCAAAGACCTGCACTGGAGCTACAAAATGTGTCCACAGAAATGACAGAAAAACAGAACATAACTACTTCCCACATATTATATTTTCTGATTATTATTCAATAAAAAATTATCTAAGTGGCGAAGATATTATACATGAGAGTGTAATTACATCATCAACCACTTTCTAATTGCTAGAAAAAAAACATCAGCCAAAACAGAGCTTTTTGCAACTTTGTGTTACAATTAGATTTAGAATCTTTTTTAGAAAATAGTTCTTACTCTCAAAGGATTTAAAATGATTTTAAGTCATTCTGATTTGTCTATACAATTTCTATCAACAGCATGGTGATTTAAACGATCCATTAATTACAATAAATATAAATTTAATATACATGTATATATCATTGTAATTATCCAAGTCACTAGAGGTAATATATTTTTTGCTTTAATTCTCTTTTGGTTTCATGGCTTTAAGAGTTGCTCTTTGCTTTGGAGCCTACATCCATCCCATAGCTTATCCCTATCAGTAGACAGTACCTAATTTATGCACTCTTAATTAATGCTGTGAGGAGTTTCCTCTCTGGCTGTGATAGGAGCTTGGCTCCTTCATGTCCACAGTCAGCCAGTTTTGCTTGAACTGGGCTGCTGCTGGCAGATCTGCAGCCCTTAAATCCAGGTGTCTTCACTCTGGCCAAGACCCACGGGTTACAATGCATTTCTTTCTTCACCACCAGTGCTGGGTTCTTGGGCTTTGTCCAAAGATGGGCATTGTGCAGGCCACACAGGAGCTCTTGTAGGTGTGAAATCTCAGAGGCTTTGAGGTGGTTCTGGGCCACCATATCCATGCTGGGATGGTAGGTACATGTTGCGTTTTGGACCTATTGTGAACGGGAGAAGCTGGAGAGCTGATGGCAAAGAAAGGAGTAAGATGAAAGCCTCTGCCAAGGAACCCAAACAAGGGCAATGAGACAACATAACACAAGGAAATAGGCTTCTCAATCCCTTCACCAGCCTGGGCTGCAGCATCCAGCTCCAGCACATCTGCCTGAGATGGGCCATATCTGCATCAGCTTCACTTAGTCTGTCACATCCATAAAGCTTAGAATATTTTCATTTTTAACCTTAGAGTGGATATGCTCCTGCCTCTCCCCCCCAACATCTTGTGTCTCTAAATAGAGATCAGAAATCAGGATGCTGGTGTGCTCTTTGGTTAGCCTTTAAACTAGGAGGGACAGTACTTGAATGGTGGCAAGACTAACCACTCTCTTCTTGCTGCTAGCAAAGGTCAGCCAGGCTCTGCTTGAACAAAATGTCCCAGGAGCTTTGTGAGAAGGGATGTCTCAGCCCACAGCTGTTCATGCTCCAGTTCATTGTCAATGCCCAAGCACTCTGGGCTGTCTGTGAAGGTGCAGAGACAGGAACAAAGCAGCAGCTGGGGGGATTCTGGATCTGGAGAGTGGAGGGTTGATGGTGGTGGGGCAGCATGAGTCCAAAAAACAAAGCAAAGCAGTGAAGATGTATCAGAAAAACAACAGCATTTTTAAACCCATCCAAAGCTGTGGGGATTTTTTTTTTTTAATTTGATGGGAAGGGGAAGGAGAGGGGGGTCCTGATACTTTTATTCAGATGACTGAAGAGCTCATGTTAACATTCACTTTTTAAAATACAGCGACGGCCTGTGTGTAAAATGAGCTTTGAAGTGCAGAGCTGACAAACCCCAGGGGAAAGCATGTCTTTTATTAACAACTGCTGGTACACTTCAGGAACCTTATTTTAATGTTTAGTGAAAACGTTTTCTGTGAGTGAAAGAAAAATCGCTGGGCTGAGAAATCCCTTGGAAGGGGCAGCAGGGTCTGGTGACAACTTGCCCCCATGCTTATCAGGGCTTGAAGCCATCGGTGGGTGGGAGGAGGACCAGCCTATGATGGCAGTTGTTGAGTTTCCATGAATAAGTCATGGTGTGATGCAGCTCTTTGTGCTGTAGGGCTGTGGATGTGGCACATGTTCAGGGGGTATTTTCTTTATTTTTTTAAGTGCAGAGGTGACTTAGGGCCCAAGGCTGCCTTCGGATTTCAGTGGCATGCTGGGTTCTGGTTCTTCAAAAGAGACTTGGGTGCTTCTGGAAAATGTTTTAGCAAAGAAGCAACATTATTGTGTTATTCACGTATATCTCTGTGGATTTATTTTAAACATACTTTTATAATGCAGCAAGTAGACCCAAATAGGAGATGTAGACCTTCTTGACTTCCTAAGATGATCTCCTGAATAAACCATAGTTTCAGCTCTCAGGAGTCCTTGGACCAAACTCTGAGGTTTCCATCCAAAACCCTGGACCTCCCACTAGCTAATTGCTTACCTTGCAGGTGTCTCAACTTCAAAAATTATGCAAGACCTCACAAGGGTTTATTAGAGAGATTCTTGTATTAAGGTCACGGCGGACTAAATGACTTGTCTAGGGCTCCAGAATGAGGTAGGTATCAATGATGTGATTAGACATTTGCAATTCTTGGCTTTGAGATTTGGGGATCAGAGAATGGCTGATACAGAATGAAATACGAGCATTCTGAATTTTTTATATTGCAGTTCAAGTATATTTGGGCTAGATTCATCAAAGGAATAACCGGGAGAGATATTTTTCATTTGTAGAATCTTAATGAATACATGACACTGTTATTCATTATTTATCTACTTTCACATTTTAATTAATAGTTCTACTGGCCATTTATGATTTTTCCTATATTTATAGAAAGCCGTCACTTCAAAAGTATTTAATTGTGCTGCTGTTTGTTACCTTTTTGTAAAACTACCTCAATATTAGGGAGGACTCAGTTTTGCTATAACTTTTATGCACATAATCAAAGTAAGAAAACTTTGTATTTTTCTGTTCAAGTCATAAGTTTGTGGTTTTCCTTCCCCCAAATGCTTTTTACAATGCAGCTGACATAAATTAGCCAAGGAAACTGGTGTTTCCTGTACGGGTAGGAACCACTAGAGGACACCACCAGACGACTCATGAAGCAAACAGGCACTGCTATAAACAGAGAAACTGAAAAAAGAGGAGTAGGAATGGGGCAGTGCTGTTCCTATCATCCTCTGGGGATGGATGGAGCTAATCCAGCATCTTCTTATTGACAGCCAACAGATATGGGCTGGAAATGCACAGTTCCTTGCAACACCTCATCATGCTTATATCTTGTGACGCCAGAACAGATCTGCCTGGAGGAGCAATTTGCTGCTGAGGGATGGAGAATATCTCTGAGCCTTTTCTGGCCAGAGCAGTTTCAGCTAGCTCAGAACCTGCAGCTGTTGAAGTTGTTGGTATTCTTTTGAGGGCTCCTGAAGCATTAGCAGGCTTAAATGAACTAATTTAGAAGAGGATCAGGTGGGAACATGTGACAGAAGCAGAACATGGGCAAATCCAGGGCAAACGTAAAAAAAAATATATACACTGCTCCTTCATTGAGCTCTGGAGCCATGGGACAGGCTTCCTGGGAAGGCACAAAACTTCTGTCATAGACTGGGAGAAGCTCTGGGAAGTATATAGCAGATCTTTCTTGCAGGGTCCCCTTAAAGGAAGTCATTTCAAGAGCCAGGCAAGGTTTATAAACTTTGAAATGACAGACTTAAAGAGGGAGAGTAATGATGTCAGCAGAGCAATTAGGACTGCAAGAC
The DNA here is from genome assembly GCF_002078875.1 of Numida meleagris. Classification (NCBI taxonomy): domain Eukaryota; kingdom Metazoa; phylum Chordata; class Aves; order Galliformes; family Numididae; genus Numida; species Numida meleagris. Next base: position 3,275,951 of record NC_034427.1, on the reverse strand, counting down.
AGCACCAGTGTGAGCATTTACCCCATACAATAATGGTACCCAAGCCATCTATAAGCAGTTCTTCCCCTTGTGAAAAACAAACCATTCTCTGTGCAGCGCTGGGGATGTCAGAAGAGCGGTGAGCACTGAGCTCTCTTAAAGAAGTCTTTTAATTCTATATATAGAAGTCAGTACTCGGCCCACCCGCCTCCTCCCGAAGCTCTGCCCCCAGGCGGAGCGCCACTCCCACCCCGGGCGCACCTCCCCCAGCGCTGCTGGCTGCTGCCGTCGGGCGCTGACAGAGCCGGGCCCGCCCTGCAGCCCGAGGCCCGGCCGGCCAAACGTTGGCTGCGGTGCTCCGTCCGTGCGGCCGCTGGGGACGCGGAGACCGCGGTTCTGTGCCGGGCGGAGGCCGTGACGGGAGCTCCTCGCTGCCCTCCGTCCCCCCTCGGCCTTCTGTACCCAGCGCCGAGCAAAGGCCGTGCCCGCAGCCTGCCCTGCGCTGCCGTGTGCCCGGGCCCCTCCCCAGCGCTGAGGCCTGGGCTGGGCCCTCACCCCGCGGGGCAGAGTCGTTCCCAGTGGGAGCAGACCCTCAAGTACCCAAATGGAGAGGCATGGACTGGTTTTGCTTTTTTAAAAAATTGCTTAGGTTTTTATTATTATTTTGTGTTGTCCTTTTAAATTGGTTATGGTCCAGTGCTGAAACAAAAGTCCCAATGGACAACTGGAATGGACCTTCATGCTGAACTTCAGCCCTTCTTCCCATCCAAACCAAAGTCCTCTGCTTCTCCAAAGGAACAGCCACCTCTGTATCTTCTGTGACACCGCCTGGAGGCCGCAGGGAGCTCGGGGCCGTCCGCTGGACTCCTCCTGCTGTCCTGGTGCAGCAGCTCAGAGGACAGCAGTCCCAGTCCTGCCCTCTTCTCAGGGCTCACCTGGAGGCTGCAGGATGCTCAGGGCCATCTGCTGGACTTGTCTTGTTGTCCCGGCACAGCAGCTTATAGGACAGCAGTCCCAGTCCTTCCCATTTCCTCAGAGCTCGGGAAAGAAGAGGTGAGAGGTGTTGGGGAAGGATGAGGATGGAGGCCGGGGAAGAAAGGGCGGTAGGGAGCAGCAGCTGGCGCAGGGGCTCTGTGGCGGATGGTGACATTTCAACGCCAAGATGGAAATCGAGAGCCCCTGGTGCGCTGCCGACGGATGTAGCAGCGTCTCCAGGCAGACACGATGTTGGGGTGCCTGCCCTGCCTCGATGGAGGTGGATCCACCTCCATGGGTTCTTCCTCTGCAGGGATGTCCACCTCCATGGGCTCGACGCTGCTCTCAGGTGGATCGACATCCATCGGCTCCGGTTTGCTGCTGCTCCCCTGAAGCCGTGGCTTCTTTGGTGGAGGAGGATCCATCCTCCTCCACAAAGGACAACACAAGGGGTAGGAAGGGACTTTCAAAAGTGCTTCTTGGGCCACAAGACTGCCACCAAGTCGCGAGTCGGTTAACGACTGGTGTTCTGTTGTCAGGGTCCCCGTATTTATAGTGGTTGTCAGGGAGGTGGGTCGTGACATCAGAAAGCCATGGCGCTGTGACCCTAAGAATGTGCCATGACGACCAAAACATGGCTGTGTTGGGCATGGGGAGACTATGGCCTGAGAGTTGCCCTACGTGCCACTAGTGGGATTCTGCAGGGCTCCATTTTTGAACCAGTTCTCTTTAGTGTGTTCATTGATGACTGCAGTGAAGATCTGAATGTTACATGAAATAAATTTGTGAATGATGCTAAACTGGGAGGAGTGTTGATTGCCTTGGTGGTAGAGAGGCCTCACACCAGGGTCTTGAGAGATTTGAGGGCAGTCTCTGTCGGCATGAAGCAGAGCAAGTGCTGGGTTCTGCAGCTGGGTCGGGGCAGCCCTGGTTCCGTGTACAGACCGGGGGATGAGGAGCTGGAGAGCAGCCCCACGGAAAGGGACTTGGGGGTTCTGGTTGGCGGCAAGTTGTCCGTGAGTCACAGTGTGCCCTGGCAGCCAGAAGGGCCAGCCGTCCCCTGGGGTGCACCAGGCCTAGCGCTGCCGGCCGGGTGAGGGAAGGGGTTGTCCCGCTGTGCTCTGCCTGCTGCGGCCTCACCTCCAGCACTGCGTGCGGGTTTGGGTGCCACAACATGAGAAGGACATAAAGCTGTGAGAGAGAATCCAAAGGAGGGCTGCAGAAGTGGGGCAGGGTCTGAGGGCAAGGTGTGTGTGAGGAGGATGAGGTGAAAATCCTGAAAATGTATTTCAGGGAATGGAAAAGCATCTATAAAAATGTTCCGCTTATCTCCAAAATGAGTTTTTAAATGACGTTTAGTTTGCTTTTGAAAACCTAATAGTACACACATGAAAGTATTTGCCCACTATGGGATGTTTTTAATGCTGTAGGCTTTGCCCATCAGTGATAGAACTGTGATGAGACTGAGGACATTTCTACAAGTAATTTTAACCGAATCCACCAGTACATGTTTCTCCGTTTCTTTCCAGTGAGATGGTAAAAAAACCCATGTATGTTGTGGTTGTTTCTTTTTGTTTGCAATAACTAGGAATGTTATTTTTGCTGTTAAACTTCCCGAGGTTTTTAGGCCTAAAATTGAATGTATGATAGAGGATTTAAAAAGTGATTTCCAAGAGAGCTTTCCTGCTCTCTTTTAATTAACACACTAAAAAGCTACAAATTGGAAACGGTTTTTCCTTATTAGAATGAAAATATTTTGGAAAACATTTAGGTGGATTTCTAATGAATTATATAACCACATAAGGAATTACGTGGTTTTAGAATGTATATATTCATTTTCCTCATTCTCAGTGAAAGGTGGAATTTTTTTTTTCTAGTCGCATCATAGACTAGGGACCCCCATGGTAAAAACTTTCTCCACCAAGTGGTCACATATCCAGTGTGCTTTACGTAGATGAAAAGTTGAGCTAGAAAAACAAACAACTTTTTTAATGGAAAACTGTTTTTGCCTTTTCCTGAGGATGGTGTTGGCTTTCAGAGAGAACTGCCCTGCCTTTCTTTACCTCGAGCCAGAAGTGGGGTAAAGCAAATCCTTCAGACATGCCTTCCAGGGGAGCAGCAGTCACTTCCTCCAGAGGCTGGTGAGTGCCACCTTGCTCTTCAGAACCTTTCCAAATACACTCGCAATGCATTTCCTGGAGAAGCAGAGCATTACCTGTTTGCTGTGGGCTTTTTCACACCCAGAGCATCATCTCTGCTTAGGCTTCCACTGGGAAAGTGCAAAGCGAGCCTCGGCACAGTCCCTGCCCCGAGGACGTTAGAATGCATCGAGCTTTTTTTTTTTTTTTTTTTTTTTAACCGAGGATTTTTTAATTGATTTTACCATGTGTCTCACCCAAATGCTGTTCGATGCACACCGACCCTAGCCCGTGAGCTCGGCTGAGCTTTTCGGAGAGGCTCCTCCTGTCGTGTCCTTCCGTGAGCCGAGCACCAGGGGGGGACAAAGCCCCGCGCACCGCCACCGAGGAGGGACAACCCCCCCCCCCCCCCCGAAAGCTCCTTCCAGGAGCGGCAGGAGAAGCGCTGGGGAACCTCGAGTGCCAGCTGCACCCCTGGGTGCCCCACGGGGATCTACTGCTTCTGGCTATGTCCCTGCATGGCACCTCCACTACTTTAGCTAGGAAAAGATGCTTGTGTTAAAAAAAACATAGCTATTCATGGAGGTTATAGAAGTGTACTCATTTGTAAAAAAAAAAAAAAAAAAAAAGGAAGAACTAAAAAGCAACAACCACCTGCCCTTAAAACAACTGAGAGGACAGTAGATTTGCTGGGGTAAAGGAGGAGATTGAGTCTGTGTTGCAAACTTGGTTTCAAAGCTGATCAGTCTTCCCTTTCTTTCACTGCAAACAAAACGCTGTTTAACAATTGCAGTTTGTGTATAGGAAAATAGCTGTTCTCTCCAGTTCTGTTCAGATTCACTAAAAACTTGAATGCAGCTGATGCCCAGGTATTTAAGTTAATGCTACTTGTCCAGGAGAAAAAAAATACAACTTTTTCATTGAAAATTAGAGGAAAAGCAAATTTGATGAGTATTTGGCTTTTTCAATAACTAGCTATGCCTGACTGGAACCTGCAGGGAAAACAAATATAATTATTTGTGTGAGATTGAATTTCATTTCCAACTGAAAATACAAAATCTGTCACCTGCACATTCACTCTAAGCTGTGGTTGTGGGATGCAGGATGCTCCAGCAGCGATGCTGGCGGGTACCTGAAGCAGAGCGTGTGTCCTCCTGGTCCCACTGCCACCTGTGTCCCCTAAAATGAAGGTCACCCATGTGGCAGGAGTTGGCTCCCTCCCAAAATGTGTAGAGATGGGAAAAATGGGTCCCCAGGCATTTGCACCACAGGCAGCAAGCCTGCATTTGGCTGCTTGGCTGGCCAAGCCTGCTGGAGCAAAATCTCTAAGACCTTAAGATGTATGAATAACATTTGGCTTGAGTCCATTTCCTCAGTGCCGGACAGCTTGCTGCTGAATGAAGTTTTTTTATTCAGGTCCTCAGAGTCAGCCCCTTGCCCAGATCCAGCTGTCCCTGGTAATTAAATTTTAATGCCTCAAGCTGGGCGTTTGCATTGGTGTTTTAAAAGAGGCTGCGAGCGGTCTGCTGTGGTCACCTGCAGGCTTTGAAGCTATCATCTGCTGGCAAAGGGAAAGTTCTGCCTCCTTGGTCCCAGCTGAAGTGGTGTGACAGTTCTCCATCCCTGAAAGGGGAGCTAAGGGGCTTCCTCTTGTGCAGGTGGGAGGGGCTAGAACGCCAATGAGAGTTTATTCTAGTGAAAAGTGTGGGTCTGAGGAATGCATTAAGTTTTCTTGAGATAGGCATGAAGCAGCAAATGTCTGCCCTGGGTAAGGGGGGCTGTTTGGGAGGATGAAGAGGAGATGCCATCCCTCCCAGCATAGCCTCTGAACAGAGCTCTTGCATGCAAGCAGCCCGTGCAGCGAGCTCAGTGAGTGCAGCGTGAGCTATAAATAGGCATTCTGTCACTTTGAGTCAAACGGTTCTTCCTCACATTGTGTTTTGCTGATGGATTTAATTAGAATTGAGAAAGGTGGTAGTTGCTTGGGCTCTGCTTGGCTTGTATTTTGGGAGCTCCATGCTTGTGGTGGCTCTGCCCATGGCACCACTTGGCCACCTGAAGGCACCTGTGCTGCCTGCATTGTGTCAGCTGCTGATGTGCCCCAGCACGTGTCAGGAGGGGGCTCAGGGCCACCACAGCCCATTCTGGCAGCACATGGAACTGGAGCAGGGCCAGGGCCAAGGGGAGCCATGGGGGTGATGGATCCCCTCTGCTGTATGGGAACAGAGGGAGCGTGAGAGGGAGGTGGCTAGAAACCAACCACGCTGATCATTGAGACTCTTCTCCTCCTCCTTAAACCATTTCATTGTAATTACTGTGCAAACAGAAGGCCTGGGTAATTATTCTGTGATTTTGTGGGTGTAAATTTAACAAGTCATTCCCATACAACTTTACTGAGAGGGAAGACTTTTTCCTTTAAGTTTTTCTCCTTAACTCAGTGCTCTCGGTTTCTGTATGGGTGAAGTATTGCTAGTTAACAACCTGAGTAAGAAATAGCTCTGAACACAGATGACTAGCAGGGACTGGCACTGCTGCCAGGCAAACTCTGCAGTAAGGATGTGAGAGCAACAGCAAACGTTTTTACAGATGCAGGCTGTGACCCAGCTCAAAGCACAAGCTCAGGCATGCCAAGTAGGTCTTGCAAGGCTTCTGAGAACCTTTTTGTCCCTACCCAAACCATTGTGGCTAATGAGATCCAAGGGGACACTCTAACAATCAAATCCTATATTTAAGTGCTAGGGTTCATACAAGAAACTGAGGGAGGACAGCACTGGGGTTTGCCTCTCCAGGGCTCTTGTAGCCAGTTTATTGACCTGGAGCACCAGTCTCTTTCTCATGAGCTGGCAGAGAATAGATTATAGTGAAAAGATGTCTTAGGGATATTCTTTGGGATTATTATTTCTGACTTTAGCATATTGCACAAAAAGTCATGAATCCCAAGTCACACTCATGTATTGTTAGAGAAGTTTACATGGAATTCAATGAGTTTCCCTCTTCAGTTCATTTTAATACTCTGAATTTTTCTGTTCAGCGTTAAGCACAGCAACAAATCAGAGCAGATGTGGCTCAATGAAACCATCCCACAGCTCAGGATGAGTGAGGTGGTTACAAACAGCTTTGAATATGTGTATGCTTGTGTACAACATAGCCGAACAAACCTCCACTGCTGTTTGTGCTGCAGAACAGATGACTTGGAAAAGGCTCTCGAGTAAGTTATAAATTGTTTCCTGTCACTGTGCTGTCATCTTGTTCTGCTGCTCCAGTCCTTCCTATTGCATTTGTTTCCTTCCTCCTTCCCTTTCCTTATATTGAAGCAAAGCTGAAAGTGCCTGTGCTGGAGGCACCTATTGCCTTGCTCATGGTGTTGTTATTAAATCCCCCAGGTTTGGGCTGCCTGTTCTCACAAATAAACCAGAGCCCATTGCTGAGTAGCCGATTTTCTGCTGGTTGAATGAAGATGCTGTCTGAAGCAGTTTCTTCTTTTCTGTTTGTCATTTATTTCTCATATGTACACACCATGGCATAACATGTCCTGCAGAATATTAAGCCTGCCATAGACCTACCTCCACTGCCACAGTGGATGTTTTGTTCCAAGACCCATGTCATCCAAAATCAGGCTGGCTTGTCATTCTGAGGTCCCTATGGAAAGCGGAAGGTGCGTGGTTGAATCCAGGTGTCCCCTGGATTGTCTCAGGGTCCTGGATCATCTTTTGGTGTCTGCATAAGGACAGCACCTACTCCATTTTGAAGGACTTGGCCGTAGAAGTGGAGTAGGTTGTGCTTTGGCTTCATAAAAGAGGAAGGGGGTTATGCTTTTCCTTCTCTTGTTTTCCTTTGTGAAGTCCATTGAATCCATTTTGTCCTTGCAACAACGCTCCAGGGGAAAACAAAAAGATTTTGAGGGGGAGCGGGGGAAGAAAACAAAACATTTACTTAAGAATTGGGAAAGAGTTCTCAAAAAGTGATTATAAAGTATGGTGACAGTGTCTGAATTGGTAAAGTAGTGTGAGAAACAATTTTCTTCTCCCAGGAAAATGTGTAAGATGCCAAATCAGTAGAAGTAACTTGAATCCAGACACTTTTGCTAATCAGTTAATTTATTTTCTTTACTTGAACAAAGTCATTGTTGTCCTGAATTCTTTTCAATGGTTCATCTAGCTTTGAGTATTTTTGAGCTTTAAATGCATCTTTCTGCCCTTTTTTAAATAAAAAAAAAACCCACATATGAAAGTGACAGTTTCTTCTAATCAGCTTCCATTTAATAGGTGTGCATTTTTCAAAGGGAGAATGACATTAAACTTTTACTGATGAGCTTCATAGATTGGACGTGGCCAAGAAATGTGCCTGGCTTAAGTCCTGCTTGTGTTGCTTGACCTGCCTGTGAGCTGAGTGGAGAAACAGAATGAGATGGTAAAGAGAACAAGAGAGAAAAGTTCCTCATACTGTTCTATGCTGCCGTTACTTTCAGAGTTCTGGGACTTCACCCTGACAAGTTCTGGATTTGAACATCCCCAAGTCTCGAGGCTGCCTGCTGCCTGGCGTGGGCTTATCTCTGCAGGAGGCAAGCTGAAGTGCTCCGTGCCATTGCCATGCCTTTTAAATGTAAGTGCAGAGCTCTCTTGTTCAGTGCCTTGGAAAATAACTGATGACAAAAGAGATTGGGCGTTTGGATAAGATAAGAATTAAATTGAAAATTTGTCCTGAAACAACAGTGCTCTTGAACTTTTCAGGAGATGCAAAAAGTTGTGCTTGTTTTTAAAATAGTTTTTTGGTTTTCTTCATCTCCTGAAATTCTCCGTGCTGACATTGTACATGAGCACTAAAGCAATCAACAGTTCCAAGCAGCGTGGGGTGACAGTAAATTTGCCTCGGTAAGACTCCATCGTGGCAAACTTCCCTGTCTCTGTTTTGTCACGGCAAAACACTGCAGGAGGTGTGAACACCACATGTGGCTGAAAGCCTTTGGAGATACCTCTGTAATTTGTGAAGCAAGGGCTGACCCCCCAAGGCTGCTAATTTCCAAGAAGGACTCAAGCTGAAATGTTCGTACTCTCCCAGCTTCCAAAGGCACTGAAATGTGTGCTCAGCTTTAAGTACATGCTTCCATTTACCCGAGTCAGTATAATTAACCATGTGCAAGTGTACCCCTGAAGAGGAATTACATGCTTCAGTCCTAGATCTGTGTCTTTGAGCCTCCTTGCTTGGGTGAATTGTGGTTTATTCCTCTTGGACTGCGGCCTAGTACCTTCCTCTTTGGAGACAATTCCCATAGTTCTTGTATAATTAGATTAGCTCTGCCTGGACCTACCTACAATGGGTGGAATAAATTGTTTCTAACCTCCCCAGACCCCACTGAAAATGATACCTGTTGTCCCTCCACATGGGAGCTTGTACTCAGAGAGATCACGGTGACAGAAAACAGCCTTTTTAAAATGAGGAGCTGTACAGTGGTAACAGCAGGACCAGTGAAGCTTAAGAGAAGAGGATGCATTAAATGAAATGGGTCCCTGTGAGTTACCTGTGTTGCCTGGGGCTCAAGCTGGTATGCTTTGCACGGAGACAAGCTGCTGGGCTTCAGAGGATGCTTTGCACCCTGGCAGACACATTGCTCCAGCTCTCCTCATTTTGCTGTGAGCCTTTGCAATTCAAATTTTTTTTTCATTTTGCTTTTATTGTCTAAATCCACTGAACTGAAGTCCAGAAAACAGGAAGTTCATCAGGACGTTGGGGTAGATACTGAAATGGCTGGCTCTTTGTTGCCTCTTGTTGTTTATTTAGAAGACATGGGAAGGAATTATGTATTATCTGACAAATTTGCCAATAAATATATCCAGTAGGCAAACACATTACAGGGCCATTGCCAACGTGTGACAGTCCTAAATGTTGGTAATCAATTTAAAGTTACCATGTAATCAGAATGAGGTGAAAATTTGATCTAGCACTGAATCAGGATCTAAAACCTGTGATATCAGTTGTAATACGCTACCTAGTAATCAGCTACAAGTAAATGCATCTTGCTTAGGTTGTATTTCTAGTTAGCACACAGTGTGAAAATTAAAGGATTAGCATATTTGTGGGAAATAAAACATTATGCTTTCACACGAGTGACTGTTCTTATTTAATGTCTTGCTTTTTTATTTAGGGGAGCTACAGAGATGCATCCTATATGTGTTTAGTGGAGCCAGTTGAATTATATGGTTAGAGTAATTCATCAGATAAATTCACATCCATGAATAATCTGCATTCAGATCATGACCTTTACTACGCTGTGCATTTTCCAGGGCTTCAAGCCTTCAGCTGATGCCGAGCAGAGACAGGAGGAGCACAGAGACATTTTTCATCATCTCCTCCACTCCAGGAACAGTCTCATTTTAGGAGCAAGGCAGGAAAGCCTCAGCCCCAGGGGATGCCTCAGGGAATGTTCCAAAATGGAAAGAAAGATTTTCTGAGCGTTTGAGCACCGGGAGAAATTGGATGGGAGGCAGCTGCTCCCAGCCGGGGTACTGCTATTGCCTCTCATCCCTATGCCTGGGCTGCAGAGGAGCCACTGTCCAGATGATGGATAGTTCTAGAGTGGTTAAATTTTGTCTCACAGTTGTTGGAGTCTGGGAAATGAGGCAGGGCAGTGTATCCAGCTGATGTAGGTCCACATATGTTCATTCACCAAAACAGCTGGCTGCTTACCCGGGCACTAACCTGACAGGAAAACACTACAGCAGCAGCTCACTGCTGATGGCAGCTCTTGCTGTGAGAGCTGAACTCATTTTGCACACCTTAGCGCATTCGAGAGAAGAAGATACAATTAAAATAGTGTCAGGCACCATGGGCAGAGCTTAGAGGAATGCAGATGAGAGCTACAAGCTGTTGTAAGCCTTGGTAGGTTTTGCTCTTTGTACCAAAAATGAATAGGAAATAAAATAGCCAGAAAGCAACAGGGCTGTGTTGTTTCAGGAGCAACAATCAAGTCAGAGATTTCCATGTAGTAAATATTGCTAAGTGCCCTTGGCCACAACAAGCAAGAGAGGTGAATCACCTTTCAGATACAGATCTAAATAACTTTGTACTAGAAATGAAATAATGTAATGGCTTGCATAATGTTCCTCAAACAGCTATGGAGAAGTTTGGACCTGTGTCTCTTAATGCTAGGTAAATTTGGTCATAGTGATTTTAAAAGTGCATTTTTAGTATTTTAGTATTGTTTGCTTTCAGCAGTTTCACAGAGCTTTGTACTTGCTGTTGTGTAGAAATATTTTACCAGTGCTGCAGTGTTCTTTGTTTGCTACTTGTGTTTAAGATTGTAGGTGAAGTTTTGTATAACCCACTGCTGCTGGAGCAGGCTTCTTCTGTGGCACATTCCTCAGGCTCAAGTGGGTGAGGGAGAACTGGTCCTGGAGCTGCTGAATTATTTGGCAGGGGCCGCAGTTTGTTCAGCTCAGGAGACTTCAATGCTCTGATAAACCAGGTCTTGGTGGAGATGCTCCTCCTGTGGGATCAGCAGGAAAACTTAAGCTTAGGGTTGGATTAGGTATATGCTCTTGTTATGACTTTGCTGTTCCCCCTTTGGATGAAAGCAGTGCCTCAGTTTCCCTGTCTGTAAAATGGGGTACCAGTAATCTCATTGTAACAATTTCCAGAGTGTATGAGAAGCTCAAAGCAAAAGATGTTGTTCTGTAGGAAATGTGTGCAAAGGAAAATTGAAATAGATACAAAGCACACTGTATACAGTGAGGTTTATTTGCTGTTTCAGCTTGTTCTTTCATCAGGCCATTGAACAATAGCCAAAGAATGGAGCAGATCATTTATTTTTTTTACAGGATATTAATGTCCCTGTGTCTTTGAAGCCAATTAAGTAGCAGCAGGTTTGTGGCAAAGAATGGAACAGTGCTGGTTTCTTCCTGTTGGAGCTTTTATGACTGTTGCAAAAGCGTGACTGAATGAGGCTTTCATTACTTCATTTATTTTTTTATTTATTTTAGGCTGCTGGAGAATTAATGTGAATAATTTTCCCATTTTGCCATCTGCTTTAGACTCTATCTCAAAGGGTTCCCAATGAGCACGGCACGTAAAACCATTTAAAAATGATCCTCTCCACATTTCCTGCACTCAGCAGTCTGCTAATGTGGCCAATAGATCTAGGTGATGGGGCTGCATGATTTAGAGAGGATCATTATGGTTATGATGAGCTGTGCAACTGTCTTGTTTATCCACAGTTAGCTGTTTCATTGCAGTGCCCCTTGTCACAAAAAATAATTTTGCATTTAACCATTTACAGAGCAGTGCCAGGAACATCCAGCTGAGTGACTCTTCCACCTTGAATTCAGCAGGATGAGTTGCTCTACTAATTTCCATCTTATTTCCCTCGTGGTTTGGGCTGGAAATGTTGAGGAGCTCTGATGTGCTCCGCATAACTGATATGAGGTTAAGTGGCATTTCCACTGGCTTTCAAAGGGTTATGTGCAGACAATTCTTGGCTATCTTGTCTCTGTCTCCATGCGTTTCACACTCCTGTGGTCTCTTGGATCCAAGGGTTTTGGCTTTCAATCTTTGTCTTGCACTCTGCCAAAACCTCTAGTCAGTGTTTGCACCTCGGAGACTCTCAGAGTGATGGACAAATGCTCACTGTCCCTTCTAGGAGGAGGAGAAGAAGATAGCTGAAGTCTTTGACCTGCCTGATGAACAAAAATTACTCGTGGCAGATGAATGGCTGAGTAGCAATTTGCAAATTCCCCTGCAAATGCATAGAATGGTCAGCTGTGGCACGGCAGTGTTGCACCAGCTGTAGGATGATTGACATATCTGAAAAATTAAAGGTAGATATCTTAATTTCCTTTGTTTTCTGCAAGTTTCAGGAGTGGAGGATCCATGTGAGCACGCCAGCAGCAGTGTGTGTATTTAGATATATTGCTGTGGGTACAGTATGATCGTAATGAGGTGACGCGGCGCTGGGACTGCACCTAACTCATCTCCTGGCATTGTGGAAGTGGGAGAAGATGGATGTGCTGCTCCCTCGCCTCCTCCCTCCACGTTTTGTTTGTTGTTCAGAAGACATATGGACAGCCACGTACACAAATACACACAGATTTCTCCCTGAAGAATGATGTCATGGCAGATTTTTTTTGTATTCAGAGTAAAATATTATAATGGCACGATTTCCTTCCTTCAAGCAAGAAAATGGTTGAGCAGATCTTCTATTCTTATGAAAAGCCTGTGAGTCTATTACTTTCCTGGGAATTGGATATTTTTTTCTTGAAATGGGCTGCTTTTCTCACCTTAAAAAAAAAATCATATTTTGACTGGCACACCATTTTTACCATGTTTTGTAATAGAATGCATAAAGAACTCTGAATATTTTCACTTTTGATTTAATACATAGGAAGTCTTAGATTGCATTTTGAATTACTGGCATCACTTGAATTAAAAAAAAAAAAAAAACAAACACCCAAACAAATAAAAAACCCTTCAAGCTTTTTATTTCTATAAACTTTTCTATTTACTTGCCCTTTCTGTAGTGCACCTGCGGGGCATTCTCCTCACCCTGACAATCCACACAGTAATAGAAGCGTGTACAACGGAGCTTGAAAAACCACATCATCCAGCGTTCAGACGTGCACTCCCCTCGTAGCTTGCAGACCACATTCTGGTGGCTGGTTTGTTAATGCTAACAGAAACCCGCCATGAAAACCTGATGCAGTCCCTTCGAGTCAAAGGGAGTCTGTCCCTTGTATTATTGGACTTCGACTTGGGTATTTCAAATACAGGAACAAAGAGACTGAGACATGAGTCTGCTTGGAAGCCCAGACAGCCCGTGGTGGGCAGCAGGAGTGGCAGTGGCCAGCCAGGTGCTGGCAGTGGGGTGGGATGTGGCTGTAACACGTGGCCACGGGGGCACTGGAGTGAGGCCTTTCATTTCACATTAGGATTCTTCTCGTATTTGTTAGATAGAACAATATTAACCTTTTGAATTTATTTAGAAACTCATTAGTGCTTTTTCTATAGTCCATTCTTTTTCTGATTAGCTCTCCTCATTACAATTCAAATTTCTTTCTGCTACATTTACCACATTGTCCTGCTTTCTCTCTCATCTCTATTGTTGCTTGGCTTAATTTATTAAAGCAATGGAAAAGACAGGGAGGATTGGTTGATGTAGCACCATCCCTAGGCCCTGGTGCTCTGGGAGGAGAAGAGGAGATGAGACCCCCATGAGCTTGCTTTGCCCGGGCTGGGGGTCCCTTCACACACATGGGATGCAGTCCGGTCCTACATCCTCATTTCATTCGCTCACCAGTCTGAGAGTTCTTAAATGGAATTCACTCTGAAAGCTCAGTGTCCTCATTGCAGCTCAGAACCAGACACAGCTAATGCCCCAGCACGTCTGGCAACGTGTTTTTGAGGTTATTTTGAAAACTAGCTACGTATCTTTAGTAGCTTTTTTTTTCTTCTTTTTTTTTTTTTTTTTTTTTTTTTTTCCCCAGTTGTTCTTTTTATCAAGATGCAAGTGTGGAAGCTTCTGTAATTGCTCCTGAGTTGGTACAACTCCAGTGGAATATGAAGTGACATTTTTGGTCAATTAGAAGAGACCCAAGCTGATCCCTGTGCTGAGGGAACGGTGATGGGCGGATGCTAAGCTTCACATCCACATTTAGGTATTCGCTGTACTGCTTTGCAAAATATTTTCTGTTAGGAACAGGTGTGTTTAGTCTTTCTTTTTCCTTTAGCATGGTGCTTGTTTCTCAAGAGTGATGCTGATGCATCCCATGTGCTCGTGATTAAAGATGCAGTATGCTTTTGACAAGAGATGATTAAACGCAGTCAGATGACTGAAACCATCCCGGTTCTTGCGGTTTTCTGATTGTTGGTGTATTTGAACATCTCACAAAGGTGAATGAATGTGTTTTCACAGCAGCTATCATAAAACAAGGAAGTGGCAGAGTGTTTTCTTTGAGGCGCAAGGGAATTAGCTCACTGGGCAAAGGTTAGAGAGAAAGATTTTGGCAGAGCTACAAAGAGAAGCTAAAGTTCTGAATTTCTAATCCAGTGCCTTAATCATAAAATCATCTTTTCTCTGGATTCTTTTCTGTCTGTGGTAATTACAGTTTTGGCTGGTTTTATGTCCTTTATAAAAACCTGTCTTTCACACATCTTGTGAAACTGAAAAAAAAAAAAAAAAAAGATAAAACAATCATAATTTTCCAAGTGTATAATTTTGGACTCCAGCAGAGGCCTAAAACAAGTAAGGTAATTATTCCACTCAGCTCAGCGCCGTTTGGAGAATTAGACTATTTTGCGAATTATAATTTTAAAGTAAGACCCATGAACTAGAAAAAGTTCACTGAGCAACATGTAAAATAAATGCTTGTAAGTATCAGCTGAAAGAGAAGAGATGCTGGCTGTAAGTCTTTGGCGTGAAGGTGATTGGAAGAAGATGAGAAGATTGATCGTTATTAAGGAGAGGAAGGAAAAAAAGGAAGATCTGATGATTTCCTTTAGGTTACGGGGAGGTTGCCAAGGCTGCGATCATTTGTGGTGCAAGCTAAAGAAAAAGACTTTCCCGAAGGATGAATTTGGCTTCTGGGCAATTGCGGGAGGTTGGGCAGGGGAAGCTGCCAAGAGGCGGTGGGGCCAGCGTCAGCGGAGTTGTTAAAGTCTAGACTAGACGTGCATTTGTTAGTGATGGTTAATTAACTTGTTCCTGGCAATCAGCCACCAGGGCGGGAGGTGGACTTGATTTGCAAGTTGTGATTGCCAGGAAAGTCACCCATAATTGCCTGAGAACTTGTGGCTTTCTGCTTTTCGCCTCCGTCCTGTGTTCCCCTGTAAATCTTTGTATAATTTTTTTCTCTCTCCACGGGCTCCTCACCTCAGACAATACCATTTTTATGCTTATTGTTATCGACGTGATTAACTCTCTGCCGCAGTCCGATTTTGGACTCCTGTGTCACGATGACTGGGGAACATCAGCCATTCCTAGAGACAGCAGAGCCAGAATTACCTATGACTGCAGGGGGGGTTTGGGACAGTGTGGCTGAGGAGAGCACAGTGTGCTTGTAAGCGGGCTACAGAACATCGCCCTTGTATTTCTTCTGGGTAGTTCCCAGGTGCTAAGAGCCCTGTTCCCCAGGCAGTCCTTCCCTTTGGTTCACTTCGGAACTTTCTTTCTTTTATTCTTCTTTGTGTTCCTGGAGGCAGGAATCCAATGGAAGTTGCCATGCTGTGAGTTTCCGCTTGGCCAACATTGGACTGTTGTTTACTTTTAACCGAGGCAAATCAGGAAGGAGGAAAAAAAGCAATAATCTTAATTGAATTTTACTACCTCCTATATACAGGAATGAAAGGCAAGGCTGAGAAGGCCAGAATGCCTAATTGCATCCTTCTAGCATGATGTTTGCTGTAGGAGAATAGTCTTAGATTATGGTCCAGGCTGTGGCACAGACGTGGAGAAGTCCTGGGGGGCTCAA
The DNA here is from genome assembly GCF_002078875.1 of Numida meleagris. Lineage (NCBI taxonomy): Eukaryota > Metazoa > Chordata > Aves > Galliformes > Numididae > Numida > Numida meleagris. The sequence continues at coordinate 3,260,404 of NC_034427.1, read as the reverse complement.
TGCTGTGATATTCCAGGGGGAGAGGTTGCTGGATGCATGGTGAAGTTGTTGGGCTTGGGGTGTTTCAGGGGAGGATGGTGTGTTTTGCTGGGCCACAGTCCCTTGTCAAAAGAGAGAGAGGTGACAAATCTGTGAGACAGGAGCAGTTGCAGATGTAGGAAGAGACTTAGGGGGAGTGGATTGCTGCTGAACTGGAGACGAATAAAAGCAGGAGAATGACATTAGCATATAATTTCTGGCAGTTGTTTCAGCACATAATAACTTCAATTTAAAAGCTTCTAATTTCCCTCACTTTGTGCCTTATTAAGTCTCCAACCTATATTTAATGGTGGGAATATCACTTTTTGCTTCCCTCATTCTATGCGTGCAGTTGATCTGTGTAACCTGCTGTATCTTCACTGGGATTTCTGAAGCATGTGAGGACACCCCGTGTTCTGAGATATGCAAAATTATAACTCAAGCCCTCTCTTGCTTATGTTATTTTAGTCTTTTTCTTTCTTGTGTTGAGAGCGCAGTAACGAAAGAGTAAGAAATATTGGTCTTGTTGCATCTTAGATATATGTCATGATTCCAGAGCTGTTTCCAGCATGGCAGGTTTCTAACTGCATGTAAGTATGAGTTTCATATTAAAAAAAAGTAACAGCACATACTTAATATTTTTAAGAAACAAATAGTTTTGGCAATGACAAAGCTTGGGAAAATGCATCCTTGGCAAGTTTTCTTTGACTCCAGAGACTAGTCATGTTTTGCATAGGTTGGACATTTCTTCCCTTGCTGACCAATTTAGTGCTGACTTGTGCTTTCATTTTCCTGTCTGTAGTTGTGCTGCAGATCTTTTCCAGGATTCATATTTCTTTTCTGATTTGACTCACCCAGCTTCCTGGAAAGAAAGCGCAGCTTATTCAAACTATTCTAAATCTATTTATCCAGGCAAATATTTGGACACGTATGTTGTCTACGACAACATAATAAGGCTAAGGCTTCCCTTCCGTCCGCACCTCAGCGTGCGGGGCATACGGGACGCACACACAGTGTGTAACACCGAAATGCCAATTTAATGCTGCGCAACAAAGCTATTTATACCCGTACACGTGACCGCCCCGGATACTCGTGACCCTAGACCCCTCCCCGGGTGCACGCAGGCACTGCCCATTTTATCCCACA
>NC_034427.1:3230959-3256875 GCF_002078875.1 Numida meleagris | reverse complement strand
GCCAACAAAAACAGGGTAGCAAGAGCGCGGCATGGGCTCAAGCTCGCATCCGGAGAGCATGCACTCCTGAGCACGAATAACCCAGCGCTTACCGGCTCTGCGAACTTGGTCCCGCGCCTGTACCCGCCGTCTCCTTTCTCCCTCTGATGGCAGGTCTATACAAAGACGACCCTCCTCCTCCCCCGAGGAACTGGTCTCGTCATCCGTCCCACGCCTTTGGGACCCCTCTACCCTATTTTTGGAGCTAGTAACCCTCCTCGAGGTCGAGGGGAGAGGCTGCTCCACAGGGCTAGGTCTCGGCATCCTTCCCTCACCTACGCCCGGTACAGCTGCACCACAGGGAGCTGCACCGTAGGGCGGAGGTGCCACCGTAAAAGCGGGCGTCCCTGCCTGGACCGGCCAGGGGGCTGAAGGAGCGGGAGCCCTCGGGAAGCATGTCAGTGTTCCCTTCGGGTTCATAGACCAAAACTGTCCGTCGTCCGAGGTCTGAACCCCTAGGGTCGCCTGCCCTTGCCTTGGAGCCCCTAAAGGGGCTAAAAGCGGAGCTTCTGTCCCCGTCTCTTCCCCTAACTTGCCCATCTTGTTTTCCTCTCCCTCCGACCGTTCCTTTCCCTGCTCTCCATCGGCCTTGGCTGTCTCAGTGTCATCAGGCGTTCCCGACAACACTTGACGTGCCGTGGCATCGAGGTGCCGCTCGTCTTTCACTTTCTGTACCACACTTCTCACCGTCCCCAGCACAGGGATAAGTCCCAGTGCCTCCTTATTTCCCGCACTTGCCCCTTCCCATAACTCCTGACCCGTCTTCTCCAAAGCCACTTTCTGTAAACAATCTGTCGGGGACTCCGCACACTGCTTGCGCAGCATCCACTGAAGGAGTGCGAGGCGCTCCTTCTTATGTAGTGTTATCCCTACTTCCTTGGCCAAGGATTTCCGCCTACTCACCACCTCCTGCACGCCGAGCCCCATCACGGCTCCGGCTTCTCGGCGCCTAGCTCGCGCCCGGCGCCTAACTCGCGCCCAAAATCGGCCGTCCGGCGCCTAGCTCGCGCCCAAAATCACGTCGGGGTCACCAGATGTTGTCTACGACAACATAATAAGGCTAAGGCTTCCCTTCCGTCCGCACCTCAGCGTGCGGGGCATACGGGACGCACACACAGTGTGTAACACCGAAATGCCAATTTAATGCTGCGCAACAAAGCTATTTATACCCGTACACGTGACCGCCCCGGATACTCGTGACCCTAGACCCCTCCCCGGGTGCACGCAGGCACTGCCCATTTTATCCCACACACGTAAACCAGTGTTAAAATGCTAAGAAGTCTATCAGGGCAGGAGAGCAAACAAAATCTGTGAGATTTGAAGCTGCTCCTCAGTGTGCTTTATCTGGAAGTAGTAATTGGCAAAGAGCAGTGTAGAAATTTGATGCTTACAGGCACATCCGCTGAGTGAAAGCTTTGTTTCTGTCTAAGCTCCATTCTCCTAGCACTAAACTTATGCTTACTGTGCTATCAGATGCTTCACCACAAAGGGGATTTGAGCTTAGGTAGCTACATGTAGATCTCTCCTCTGTGCCGCTGCTTCAGTCTTTAAAAGCCAAGAGTTGTCATGAGCTGATGGCTGTGTAATGGATTCCTCAAAATCAGCTTGTATCACAGTCAGACTCGTCAAGTTCTGATGTTTTATCCTGAATAGATCTGGTGTCTGAAACATTCCCAAAGAGAGTTTCTTATGCAGCTGCTGCTCAGCCCTTCTCTGTAGTGCGATAGAGGTGGCCTTGGAGCAGGGCTTGTTGCTGTGTGAGCCCTCTTTCTGCAGGACAGGCACGGAACCTGGAAGAGAAACGTTTGGGAGGAAGCACTGAGCACCTTGGACTGGCCATAAATTCCAGTTTACGTTTTGGTCTAGTTCAGTTCAACAGGTCTTTCAGTAGCGACCTTCCAGTATCTAAAGAGGGGCTGTGAGAAAGAAAGGGAGGCTCTTTAGCAGGGTCTGCTGTGACAGGACAAGGGGGAATGATTTCAGACCAAAAGAGGGGAGATTTCAGTTAGATATAAGAAAAAAGTTTTTGACAGTGGGGGTGGTGAGGCACTGGCACAGGCTGCCCAGAGAGGTGGTGGTGCCCCGTCCCTGCAGACACCCAAGGTCAGGAGATGGGGCTCTGAGCACCTGGTGGAGCTGTGGGTGTCCCTGATCATTGCAGGGGTGTTGGGCCAGATGGCCTTTAAGCGACCCTTCCAACTCAAGATGATTCTATGATTCTAGGTCTCGGCAGTTAAATGCTGTCATCATGGAGGAGACTTTAGGAGAGGATCCTCCTGTCTCCCAAACAAGACTGACCTCTAATTTCTGGAGACTTGTTCTCTAAACTGTTGTCTGAGGCTGCTTGAGCCTGTGTGGAGTGATGGGGAGAATAAATGGCCATGTAAGTGATAAGGAATTTGGCAATGTTTCCTTGCTGCCAGGGCTACAGATGTGAAAAGCTGGAGTTTGTTCTCCTGTTTCGGTTTTAAACTTTTGGACTGCCTAAACCGAACTATTTCTTACTGATTCTGTAATGAAGGCAGAGGCCTGAATTCATATGTTGTGTTTTTTATTTGCATTTTTACTACAGTTAGTCTCATTTCCTTGTTGCTAAAGGCCATTAGAGAGGAGTTGGATGACTTGTCTAGGTTCCTGCTTTTTGTAATTTTCCAAAGCTCTGTACATAATAAATCAGGCACACATTTTCGCTTCTGCAATTAACTAATCCACAATGCAACAGAAGCGGTAGAATTGATTGAATATGTCAAGTTTTAAGCCTTAAGAAAAAAAAAACACAACAAAATAAGCTTATTTGTGCTTATGCTTCTCAGAATGGTCCTCATTCTTACACAGATCTAGCCATGAAATTAGGACAAGTAAAGGATTTTGCTACTACACCACCCTCCAGCCAGTCCTACCTTGTGCTTGCAATGAACTTTTGATGGGAAACTTTCAAATGCAGACCAGCAGAAAAACTATCAGAGACATTGTCTAGTATGGAAATCTTGATTTGCTAGTTATAACTCTTCTGTGGCAAGGCCCTGTCTTTTTTCCTTTATGAAGACCCTTCAATCTCATTGCGTTGCTTTCCTTCCTTAAGTAGGGAAGCCTTAAGCAGAGGAAACATTGCAGCAAAACCTCTGAAGCTGCTGACTGGCAGTGAGCGGGGTATTTAGTCAAACACACATTAAGCTGCACTTCACAAAGAAGCTGATTTCAGTATGACCTCTTTTCTTAAATAAGAATTTGAAAGGCCTCTCTTGCAAAATGGGCTCTGTTAGCACAGCATCCTGAAAAGTAAGGTTGCATACTTGGTTCTCTCTGCATCGCTAAGTACTCCTAGCTCACATGCTGCTAAACTAGAAACTGTTTATTTAGACTATTTTTGTAATTTCTATGGTTTAAGTAGTATCCTTCCTTGTGACATTTTACCCCACAAATTTATCCCCCTGTTTCTTTGCACGGAAAGTTCTGGGTCATTTCTTATGTAGGTGATGCTCTGAGGTACCTCTGCCCCTTGCTGGTGTGCTCAAACCTGAATTCCTTCTGCAATTCAGGCTCAGCTAGATTTTGCAGTTCTGCTTTGGAAAATTATGCCACAGAGACACTGCTCCCACCCCCCAAATGTGTAAAACTCCATGAAATCAACCTTACAGATGGGTGAAACCTACAGGCAAAGAGTAAGGCTCACACTGGCCAGAGTGAACTGGTGGAATGTGGGATTTTGGATTCGTTTACAAGTTCTTAACAAAATTACTGTAGACAAAACTCATGATACAATATAACTTGCTAACTTCAGTTATTTTCCTGTAACATTCTTCTTTCTAAGGAAGACAAGTTACTGCAGATGGAGTGCAGGAATCCTCCTTTCTTCCAGAGAAAGAGCATTGGCAGTCCCAGCTCTCTGTAATTGTTTCCCAGCTCTCTTGTACACCTGCAAAACATTGCCTGCAGCAGAACTTCAGAGACCATTAAAAGAACATTTTTTTGCAAAGATGAGAGATTTTATGCCTTTTTGGTGAATGTAAGAATATTAATGGAATAAGGTATTAATTGTCAGTAAAAGAACAAATGTGACTTTAACAGCATGTAAAGATACTGGAAGGTACAAAAGAGCTGGTGATATTGGAAGCATAAAGCACTAAAAATACATAATTAAAACATACATTTGAGGAGGAAAAATAAATTGAAATATTCTACATTTTAATAGATATTTCCTCAACTTCATAGAGTCTTTTTGTTTTGAGTTGCAAATATCTCACACGTACTGTGTTTTCCATGATCTCTTTGTGCTTGTTTGCTGCTTTCAGAACCTGCTTTCTGGGCTGAAACGCAGAATGGCTTCCCCTGAAGGTGTATATAGAATCTGGAGGCTATTCCACACCTGGGAACTGGACAGCCGTCATGGTGAGGATTTTGTGTCCAAACATCAAAGTAGTAGATGACTCCTGAGGGAAAGTCAAGGTAAGTTTTGCCTGGTCACGATGATGAAAACCAACCAATGACTTCAGCATTTAACACCAGCAAAGGTTAGAGCATGAGCCACAGTCAATTTTCCTTTGGCCTATGCTTGGTTTAGTCCCTTTAGTGTGCTGACGCGTGTCTCTAGCTCACCAAAGGCCTTGACAAACTGCACTTGCACTGCAGGCCTTGTGGATGTAACACAGATATCTGATGAAGAAAGCACTTGTTTTTACTGGTAAGCGCAACTGTCACAGGGCAGGTCAGGGAAGCACGAGACCGTTTCCTTGGGAGATGGTTTGCCTGCTCTTGGAATCGTCCAGGCATGAGTCACAGCTTTGCTGGGCCCTCTCTTTGCCCCCTCAGCACAAATAGCTTTGGAAGAGGGGGGCAGGGCAGGGAGCCTGGGGAGGGCTGAGGTGCCCTCCGGCTGGCTGCTGCTGGGGTGAGTGATGCACAGAGCTGGAAGGAGCAGCATGTCGGGCTGTCTCACTCCAGCGTGGGGCTGCTGGGTCAGGGGCATGGATGAGGCCTGCTTCCTGGACATCACAGCAGCTCGTGCAGATGTGTCAGAGAGCAGGGAAGGTGAGCTCTCATGTGTGGGATAGAGAGAATCATTCTGTCCCTCCCATCTCATCAGTTTGGAAGCATTCATTAAAAAATGTGATGTTCACGAGACAGGGCTTTTTTACAGTGCTCTCTTCATACTGAAAGAAATGTCAGAAATCTCACGTAAGCAGGAGATGAGACGAGAAAGCCCTTCACCTGATCTTGTAGTCAGTAGAGAAGGTCAAAAGGCCACAGCCTCTTCCCTGTCAGAACAGAGCTGCTGGCAGGACCTGTGCCCTTACCAGACCTCTTACTGTGGTGATGGAACTGCAGACAGAATGATGGACAGTGTGTGCATAATCCATCCTCATAAGGTTTTCTGAGCCTGTCTGGATGTTTGAGTAGTGAAAAGAGAATCTGTGTGAGCCTATGGAAACCAGCAGGAGTTTTTTCCTATGGACTTAGGACCAGATTTCAGCCTATGGGGTTTCAATTTTTTGGCTCCTTTTTTGCTTAGAGAACAGCAGTAGAAGCTCCCATGGACAGCCTGTCTCCCAGCTGGCCCCACATCTCTAAAATATGCGAGGAAGATGTGCTGAAAAGAAACAACACAGTAACGTCCTCCTAGTGAGCTGCCATAAACCTATGTGTCTTTCAGAGCTTAAAGCAATGTTACATGTGAAAAAATATCAGCAAATGCTTTTCCAAAGGCAGTCAAGCACTGTTGTTCTTTATTGGCTCAGATCTTTGTTGCCTGGGGCTATCTGAATCATTCCTCTTGCAAAAGTACAAGGATGATTTCTCTCTTTTAGTGTGAGAAGCTTGCGCTCAGAAGATGCATTTATGAAGGACTGAAAGGCGCTCAGTTTGGCTGCATGGCAAATGGCAGCTTGGTGTTACCATTGCTTCAATTACCTTAAGGCAGTTCTTACAAACCAGCTCCATCACAGCTCTTGCTGCTGCTAGAAGTCTGAGCCCAGGGCTCTGCACACCGATGTGCTGCAAAATGTCCATCTTGCACCCGTTGCTGCTGTGTGCTGGTAACAAACACCTTGTGAAGAAGTGCTCTTTTTCCCCCAGTTTGCCGTACTAGATTTGAGTTGTGTGGGTGTTTGCCTGTATATTACCTATTTTAGTGACTCCAAAAAGATCTAATAGGGCAACAGGGAGTATCAGGGATGTGGTAAGGAAGGACAAGATGCTTGGGCAGCGTGGTTTGAGGCACAGCAGAATAAACATGGGACTGGAGCAGGGCTGAGCAAAGGGTCCATCCTGTCAGTCCATCCTCCTGCTAATGAAGATCTCTGAGAGGTGCTCCTCTGCAAGCCTGGGTGTGCTGCTTTCGTGCTCCAGTCCTCTGCCGTGCTCCAAAATTGGCAAGGCTATTTCGGATATCGGTAGCTAGTGAGGGCTGTCAGAGCAAGGCAAGGCTTGTAGGGAATGGCAAAACCTTTTATTAATCGAGGAGATATGACTGGAGAAAGAAAAAAAAAGTATTTTTGACAGAGAAGCCTGTCCCCGTTCTGCACAGCAGGCTGTCTCTTAGGACAGGGTTATCCTTTAAGTGGGACTCTGGGAGATCGGCAGGTAACAACAGCAGCCAGACTGGGGAAGTTTCTGCAGGTTTGCTGCCAATAGCATCTAGCTTGCTTTTCCTGAGAATCTTTTTCCTTAAATCTCTTTTTCACTTCAGCCTTAAAAATGGTTGGAAAATTAGATTTTATTGATGGCAGAATTGCACATGAGGCTTTGCTTTCACCCACGTCTTCAATGGAAATAAGTCTGCTGCAACCTGACTTCTTTTTCTGGTGGTGCTAATCCTTTTTGGGTTGGTTACTCAGTGCTAACCGAAAAATAATAACAACTCTGTGAAAAGTGGGGCTGTTTTGAACGTGCTGTTTTGTAGAAAACTCCTCTTTCTTTTAGTGGTGGTTGTGAGGGGGGATATTTCACTGGAAAGCTTTCGTCCTGTCTTGATTTGATTGTTGCCTTTCTTCAGTTTGGCTCCACATCAGATTATTTGCTGTGTCCCCTTCCTCTCCATCTGCCACTCTCTAGTGGGAAATAAATCTCCAAGCTCTTCTATCCTTACCTTCCTGTAAGTCTCCTGCTCTCACTGACTTACTGCTGGAGATCATACAGCTCCTTTCACAAAAAAATATTTTTTTCCCAGAATTCCTTTTGACTGGTGTCAGATACAGAAATGCTAATAAAAAAAAAATAATCAAGGATTTAAGGAAGCAAAAATCCTTCCATTCCGAACTAAGGTGAAGATCTTTTTTTCAGCAGAGGTGATGCTTTGGCATCTCTTGTCCTTACAACCCCAACTGCCCTTTTTGAGAGCATATGTTCCTCACTGTTGAGTTGCTGCAGGTTGCTGCAGAATGTCTGGCCATGAAATCCCCCCTCTCCCCAGCAAGCACATCCCCTCTTGGCACACTCAGTGGAAGTGGTGCCAGATTGCAGCATGATGGGACAGGCTTACAGATCTGCATGTGCTTGCATGCAGGCAGCAGAAAGATGGGACACAGTTAGGAGCGCCTGCATGGAGCAGAAAGGTGTTGTTCTACATTAACCCCTTGTCAGTGCAGGACTGCACTTGAAGTCATCTTTCTTGCTTGCATCTCCCACAAGAGGACGAGCTCCGAGCAGCACGGTGTGACTTCAGCTGGGGCAGTGCCACGAACCCAAAGCTCCTGAAAGCACCGTGGCTGTATCAACCCAACAGAACTGCAGTGCTAATGGTGGCCATGGGAGCTGAGGTACTGTCAGGGTTCCAAGGCTGATTTAACACATTGCAACCTTTTGGGCTGCTGTGTGCTTTAACCCTCCGGGCTCTCCAGTGGCTCAGGAGGGATTTTCATCTCTCCTGAACATCTCCATCTGCTATCGGAGACACTGAGCTGTGCTGCAAGCGTGGAATGAAATGCAAGGGGAAAAGGGAAAAAGCATTTGATTCCTGTCAGGTAGATGAAAACTCGGTTTTTCTCCTTTTCTTCCGTGCCTCCTGGAGAACACACCGTATGTGGAAGGTGACCTTTTGTCTCCTTCCTCCCCGCCCGAGCTGAAAGAGATTCGGCTGACACATCCGATGACAGATAGATACCAGCATGAGCAAATTGTGCTTGAACTTGCTCCAGAGAAAATTGTTAGCAGGCGCGGGCACAGGCTCGGCTGCGTTAGGGAGAGCACAGATCATAGTCAAATGTTTGTGTCATTTGCAAACGCCGCTGCGAGGGGACGCGGGGGGGTGAGCAGATGAGTGTTTTGAACTCTAAAGGTTACTGTGGAAAATGTGAAATAAGGCTCTGTGCTCGACTTCTGAGGAAGATTCCCCTTTTGGGGAAAGTTCAGGTGAAATCAGACGAATTCCTACCACCTGGATTTTTTTTCTTTCATCTTCTGCTTTATTGATTTCGTTTATATTTTTCATTTCAAAGTTGATTTCTTGTTGATTTTTCTGCCCTCCTTGCAAAAGTTCCTGAAATCTCGATTTTCAGAAAAGCTTTGGTTAATGTCTCTGCTGTTTTGCTGGTAGGAGTAGAAGCAAAGAGGAACAGATTAAAAAACAAACAAACAAAAACACTTTGAAGCTGTAGAATCTAATTATGACGATAAAACTCTGATCACAAATCCCAGATGTAAAAAAGAAATTTAAATGCAAGCATTTTGAAAGCATACCCAAATAGCATTTCCGGGCTGATCAATACGAAAAGCCTCGGTAACTCATTAATTCACCGGGTGTTAATGAAGAATTCTGTGTTCTGGCCACCTCCGTCATTCTGTTGCTCGTGCCTTCCTGCATCCTGCTGATGTACAAGCCTGAACCCTGCCAAGCTTTGCCCACTGGGCAGCGTGGACTTCCTTCCCAGTTCTTATTTTAAGAGATGAAGAATATTTTGGGATTCAGTACATAGCACATTAACATCTCTTTTTCCTCTCTCTGCATCTGTGCCTGCTGTGGTGATCTCATGCCCCTCCATCCCCTGACCTCAGAGGGACTGGCATTTACAGGGCCGGCAGCACTCACTCATCCTTCAGCAGCATCTCTCCCTCCACCAGGCGCCCATGGAATCTGTTCAGGCCACGTCTGTTAGAAACCTGGCCTGTGCAGCCCAGAAGACAGCGAGAGATGGATGGTGTTGGCGTGTGGCCACCTGGGAGGACAGAGCCGGATCAGCCTGCCGGGGACAGGAGCAGACAAATGGAACCTGCAGAACAAGCACGCCATTACCTTGTTTGCCAAACTCATTACAGAGAAGTTGCAAAGTTCCAGTATGCTGCCCGTGGGCTCTGAGACAAAGCTGCCAAGCGGTTTGTGAATAATTCTGGGCCACGCTCAGGTAGGGCTGGAGAAAGTGGAGCTTTTGATGAAGGTGGTTTGCTTGGCATAGCTGACACCAGGGTCTGTGGTCCTTCGCGTGGTGGCTTGATTGCCAGAACCACTGGGCACAGCCTCTAGCAGGGAGTTACACAGGAGCACAGGGCACCCTGGCTGTCCTGCTTTGAACCCTGCATGTCCTGTGGCCACATTCTCAGCCCTTGTGCTCTGATCCCTGCTGATTCTTGAAAAACATCGAGTACAAGTGTGCGAGACTGTGCCAAATCTGATCTTACACTGTTATCATTAAAAGCCAGCAAAATCTGTAGCGTTATAAAAACCTTTTATCTCAACAGAGAAATAGTGCAGTCTTTGGATTACTTGGGGAAATGCCTTTATCTGAGATAGGAGATACTATTTTGGCCTTGGCAAATTGGTTGAAGTCCAATTACAATTTCTCACGGAGGACCGTGGCCACAGCTTAAGAGTGAATCCAGGCAAAATTCCTTTAGAAGACATAAAAAACTTCAACAACAACCAAAAAAAAGGAACATCTGGTGGTGCCAAGCCATACAGTTCCAAGCCCCAAAGCTGCTGCTTCATATTCCTAAGTGTCATCTCCTGGCATCGACCCACTAGCTTTTCGGACCACGGGGCTTTGTCTTCTGGTATCCCCAGCCCACTGTGCATTGATGCCTGGGAGGAAGGATTACGTGGGCAGGCAGCTCTCGGGGCAGTGTGTGCAGACTCGTTCCGTCAGCAGCAGCCGTGGGATTGCCATCGCTGAGGTGGTCCCAGCACTTGCAGGCAGCAGCCTGCAGCCGGAGCCAGCAGCCTGGGGAGCTGCTGTGGGGACAGAGAAATGCACTGAAACACTGATTACGGCTGTGAAGGCTTGTTTGGAGGACTCACCCCCGTGATGGGCTGTTTTCGGAAATGACACATTGATATTGAAAGCCTTAAATGTTCCTCAGGCAGGCTGACAAAAACCGCACACTTGTCCTCAGGCTGCCGAGGGCTCCTCTCAACTAATAAAAAACGATTTTATTTGGTTCTTTCGCTGCTGCTGCTGTTGTGGAAAAACAGCCCATACTCGCAGTGCACCAGAGGGCTGCAGACATGTTTCCCGTCCTCTGGGGCTTTTCTGGGTGCACCCTACCCACTGGCACCCTTGCCATGGTTCTGAGCCTGGTGCCATGTGCTGACTGTCCTTTCTCCATCAGGCAGCTCGTTGTCGCCTGGCACCCAGCCTGCTGCAGGTGAAGGTGGAAGCTCCAGCCCCAGGGAGGAGTAACACTGACCCCACATCAGCACCAGCTCCTTGCATCCAGCAGGGATCACGTACTCTCGGGTAAGCTCCTGGCCAGTGTTTCCTTTCCCCCACTTTGTTCCATGTCTGTCTAACAGTTCAGATGAAACCTGAGCAAGTTTCGCTACTCAGCAGTAAAAGGCAGACACCAGAGCTATCTGTACAGTCTCAGTGTGAAATTTCAGTGAAAAACAATGTCCCCAAGGGTGACTCCAAGTAGATGGAAATGCCTTGTTTGATACTGTGTGTGTAACTCTAATTTGGCCCAGCCTGTTGCATGCATGCCTGGTGGCAACAAGCAAGATCTTCTGCTGACCTTTTGCTTCATGAGGCAAATTTCTTCATGTTCTGGGGTCCTTCACTGATGCTGTGTGGGATTCAGATTCACTGCTCCCTAACTGTGCTTCTCTGTGGCGCCTGAGCTTTGTGGTCATGATTTTGTTTTATTTAAGAATACCCCGGAAGCATCGTACATCCTCTTGCTTTCCAGTTGGAGAACTGAGGCACAGAAGAGCTGTGAAAAATTTCCACTGAGGTTTCTTTTTCCCAACCTGAAAATTGATGAGGCTGATTATTTATTTGTTTACAGCGCTCATCTCTCTAGCTGATTTTCACGGCCTTTGGTACGTTCACTTCTACAAATCTGGCCCTGGATATCTCAAATGGTGGAACAATTTACCAGGGAGAAGTTAAGTCCTTGTTTGTCTCAAGGTTTTGTGACAAATGATGCCAGAGTCTTATGCACCAGGGTTATCTTCCCATCAGAGTCCTGATCCGTGGCCAGAACAGCCCCCTGCTCTGTGCTGAAGCAAGGACTCAGGGGCCTGCTGTGAAATGCTTCTGACAATTAGCAGTGATTTCAAAGGTGTTATTGCCTTCCTACATTTGGCTCGGTGGTGTCTGCTCCTCACAACCCAGATAAGTGCAAGGGCTTTGGTAGTGATGGTGTAGGAGACTACAGTTCCATTTTGAGACATTCAAGCAGAACTTCACTGCCTAAGCCCAGGGATGATAAATGGGAATTTTGTCAAAATCTTGTTACTGAAACTGCTGGCTTAAGCTTATAATGTTTCCTGTCTGATTATGTACATGGTTGGAGAGTTAATTTACTCTGTAATTAACTGCTTGACTGTTTGCCCTTGCCAATCTTCCTTCCCTATGTTGTCTTTTATGACAGGAGGCATAGTTTTCCAACGTGTAGCATCTCTCCTTCATTTGTGTTCCTGCTCCGTGACACCACATAGCTTGTTGATGTATTGGAAGGTGGATGATGCAGCCTGCCTGGTTGCAGTGATCTGTGCCATACTGTGAGTGTTGCTGGGCCACTGAGGCAAGACTTTGCTGGTCATCGTTTTTAATTCTCTCAAGCCAAGTTCTTGCTTGAATTTTGTGCATTCAGTGCCCTGTGGGTCTGGGTTGAAGCAGAGCACTGATTTCAGATGTCCTGGGACTTCTGTGATAGCTGGGAACAGCCGATGTAAGTTGATGGCAGGACAGAACCTGGTGTCTCAGTATTCTTCTCCCTTCTTAAACTCCAACATATGTTTTTTTTAAAACAGCTTACCCCAGCAGCTTTGAAGCCTATCCAGCTTCTTGCCCTTGTTCCTCTCTACCTCCTCCCCTCTCTGAGCCTGATCATATCACTACATCCTTTCTCAGCTGCTTCTCCTGTGTCTGGCTTTCAGCTGCTCCAGGCTATGATGAGCCACCACTCATGCCTCACAGCAATTTCAAAGGGTTTCTTGAACATCAGTATCATTTGGGATGCTTTTATCCAAAAATACATTGTCTACAGAAGGGCTCCTGTGAGTTGGAAGGCACCAGGTGGCGTTTTCAAAATGGTCTGTGTAGCATGGGATCTCAGGTCCCAGTGAACACCAGTAATGAAGGGTGTCTTGATCACTGACATGCTATTTGAAATCACTGCCTGTTGTTTTGAAGAAATAGAGGCAAATGATGAAACATCAGTATGCAAAGATTTGCATTTCTGTCCTGTTGTCCAAACCAGGAAATTATCTGTTTGTGTAGACAGCAAAGTTGTTGTGTGTTGTGGTTGCTGAATGAGTTTGCTGTTGGATAGGAAGTGTGTTTTAGTGAGAAATATCTAGGGGATGGAGGCTTGGGATGGAGTGAAATTCTGGTTTTCCAGTGGACTGATCAGGAGGCTGAAATCATAGAATCATGGAATCATTTAGGTTGGAAAAGACCACTAAGATCACCAAGTCCGACCCCAACCCATCCCACCATGCACACTAATCATGTCCCTCAGTGCCACATCTGTTTCCTGAATACCTCCCTGGGCAGCCTGTGCTAATGCATCACCGCTCTTTCTGAGAAGAAATTTTCCCTAATACCTAATCTGAACCTCCCTTGGCGCAACTTAAAGCCATTACCTCTCGTCCTATCAGTAAATGACAGCTTTCAGGACATTCCCTTCCTCCCCAGAAGAAACCTCTGAAGTACTTTCAGAGTGGTTTCTCTCCAGGACTGCCAGAGACCAAGTTATAGACCATGGGTTGTGTGAACATGAAGCTGCTCTAGAACTGCTTCATGATAGACTGAAATAGCTAAAACCCTCTCCCTGCCCCAACAGCAGTCACACTCCACTGATGAAGCGCAGCATTGCAGGTTGTGAGCCAGTGAGAGGGCTGCTTCAACATCTGAGCAGGTGGAGCAGAGGACGGCTAGAAACCTTCCAGCTATGGGAAATCTGAGTCATGGAAACCTTTGGATAAATTTAAATACATTATTCTAGCTTGGAGGAGGAAACCATCTGGGCAAGTAGGGGGACATGTGTGTCTAACAGAGGGAAGAGCCCTTTCAAATGACAGAAGAACTGTCCTGAGCCTGAAAAGCTGGCAGACCCGAGATAAAAAGACCAGTTTGTATGTTATTGATTTAATGTATGCATTTCAAGAATCCACCTATGGGAAATAGAATTCAAACATTTTTAAAAAAATGATAGAAGACTGTTGCTGGTATTTGCCAGCTGTATGAAGCAAGAAGGCCTGGACATTTCATCAGAACATCACATTATAAAATCTCTTTTAAAGACTTTTGAAGAGATCTTGTATTTGAACTCCAAATTCCATGACAGCTCTGCTTTAAACAAAAAGCTGGGAAAGTAATGGGAAAATCTGTGGTCAGATTGCAGTGGGCTGTGGCAAGTATGGCAGTCTGGCTTTTAACTCGGTTTAGAGTCAAGGCTCTGCTCTGCAGCCTGGCTCATCCCTGTGGGTCGAGGGTAATGACTCAGGGGCCAGGTGGTCTCCTTGTGTCTGCACCCACTGCCACAGGGTGCAGAGCGACCAGCCTGGAGCTCTGTCTCTCTCTCTCATCACTGCCTTCAAGTGACATGCAAATGGGGATGCAAGATTTGAAAAAATCCATGAAGGTACTGCTGCAAAATAGGCAGAGACCCATGGGGCTTCCTCCCTGCCTTGGCTTTAGACAGTAATGGTAATCTGAAGTTTTATTATATTGTTTTACAGGCATAGATCTCCAAGTCCTGTGGTACGGACTCATCATTGCCATCTTACAGATGGGGTTGCTGAAGCATAAAGAAATGAAATGACTTCCCTGGAACCATTAGGTGGGCAAATGGCAGGGCTAAAAATAGAGTCCCAGTATCCAGCCATTCAAGCAACCCATCGCCATTCCTAACTCAGAGGAAGGGTGCCAATGAAGTTAGTCAAAGCAGATAACAACTATTCGACTGCATGCAGTACTGAGTCCTCTTGGTAAAATTTTTTCCCAAGTATTCCACCTAGATCCCTTTGATAACCCAATACCATTTTGGAGAAATATATTGACAGAAAAAACAGTGAGCCACATATGGCTGTACTGTACGTCAGTCTAAGAACCCTAATATGTTCAGAAGTTCCAAATGCCTTTTAAAGCTAATGGTCTGTGCACTAATAGCTCCTGGCCCTGGCATCCAGGCTAGCAGCTGGTGCCACTAATTGGTAGCCCCGAGGATGAGCACGTGTGCAGTAGGCAGGCGACTGGATTTCAGGAGCAGCAAAAGGATTGGGATTCCTGCCTTGCTAATTCTGCCGTTTGGCTTGCTCTTTAATCAAGATGAAAAGTCAAGAGACCGCGAGGGGCTAACAAACAACAGCTTTGGCCGATTACGGGAGCCCAGCTCACGCAGACCTGACAGGCATCGCCTGGATCGGGCAGGCCAGCAACAGCTTGTAAACCCGCCCCAGCTGCAGCTGCTCTCTTTCCCCAGCGGTGTCTGCCGGACAATGCTGGAAATAGCATCAGAAGATAATATGTCTGTCTGGCCTTTTTGGGGATGCAGGATCTATTATTTGAGGGGTGGATGTCAAGTCATATAAAAGCATCCAAACATCTCCAGCTAAGCCCAGCAGAAGTAAACGGGCTGCCTGACACGGGTCTGAGTAATCGTTAGCATCGCTCTTCCTTTTCTCCTCCCTGGTCTCTGCCCTGTGCAGTGCTGGGGGGCAGCCTTGCAAGGCAGAAAGAGCACGAGCACTAAAATGGGTGAAGGATGTTGTTAGAGGGCTGGAGCCGTTCAGGGAGGTGCCATGCACTGCTGAAACCAGCAGAGAGTGACCCAGCCTGTATCCGACAGGCACTTCGGGAAGCTGGTGTGATGTCTGAGCAGTGCAAAGCAGTGGGTGCCACCTGTTCTCTTGGTGGCAGGAGGTTGCAAGGCATCCTCTGATGTTCCTTCAGAATCCTGATAATTAAGGGTTTGATGCTCCCTGTGAAGCCTGACAGGTAACCTGGAATGAACCCACCTGAGCACCATCTGTCTTTGTCTTTGTCCGTTGAGAGTGAGCAGACCCAGAGCTGGGAGCTGCCGAGCCCCTGCTGCGGCTGAGAGTCTTCTCATGCTCTGCAGATGGTCTAGGTCACTCTGAGCTCCTGGATAAATCAGGGTAACTCCAAACTGGAAAACATTTAGGGTGAATCTTCCTGCTATGATGACTAAGGATTTGTAGACCCTAGTACCAATCAGATCTCAAAGCTCCTTCTGTTTTTCCAGTTACTCTGTCTTGGTGGATCCAGATCATACAAATTGTCACAGTGAGATACTGAAAGAGATCACCAGCTCTAAGCATTCACATGATGAACCTTCCCACCACTCCCCAGAAATATCCTTTCCCATTACGCTTGTATCTGAGACCGAACCTTGCTCCAGATGGCAGTGGGCTGAGATGAAATTTTACCGCAGTCAGAGCTCACGGATACACAAAAGAGAAAAAATGTGCAAAATCGCAATGACAAGGTTGTTTGGGTGTCTTGTGATGTTCCAGCTTTAGAGGAATCCATGCTTAATGTGCCTGCATGGCAAGGTAAACTAAAGACCATATAATTCTATTAAATCCTAACATAGCAGAAGAAGAAAACCCTTGTCTCCTGGCCTTCTTGTATCTGTGAGCTTTAGGGCCTGCTTCTACATGTGTTGCTTAGTCCCTGGATGCTAAAGAGTTTAGGATAAAGTCTTCCTGAGATTTGGTTGCTCCAGAACTTGGGGCACTGCCTCTGCATTATTCGTACTTTCATTGGGCCGTGCCATGATCAGGTACAGTGTGGTTATTCGGGGGTACATGGAAGATCTCTCTGTTCTTCCTTCTGCTGCTGTGCTGCTGTAGAGGAATCTCACTGTTTGTTTCTCTAGTCATGAGTCTGAGCGTGAGATGGAGGATGAAAGCCCCTTCCAGAAGCCAAACTGGAGCTATATATAGACTTTGTTTCACACAATGACAGGATGAGAATCTGGCATTTGGAGTGCTGGGGTGAGCTGCTCATCTTGGGCAAGGCAGGCACCAGTGGGTGGTGTCTTATGAGCTGGAGGCTCAAAGGAGAGTAAAGAAGCACTTCCCACTTGTGAGATGTCGTGCTGTGTGGTGGTACGGGTGTCTCATGGGGGCTGAAGCCCTAACTGGGACAACTGGAAGCTGGTGGAGCTCCCAGATGCACCTCTCCCTCTCCCCAAATCCACATTATTTTTTTCTTTTCCCCAACCTGTTCTTAATACCCTGTTTCCAAGCCTGGAGTATGCTGGAGTGTTTGAACTTAGGAAACATACCCTGTTCTGTTCAGTGTGGGACTTCTCAAAAGGTTTCAATACATTTCAATACAGCATCATCTGCAGCAGTGCATTGAGGTTTAGAGCCTTGTATATTAAACATGCCAGCAGATACTTCTCACAATAGCTGCCTCCTCTTTCTCTGTGTATGAATAATGCAGGGAGTTCCAGATCATCTGTCCCTGTCATTGCTACTGCATATTGATATAGTCACAAGGACTAACTGTTAGAGAGCAAAATGTGTGAGGATGTTCCCTGACCTTTCCCTTCTCCCCACCAGTAAATCCTGTATTTTCTGCGAAGGCAACAAGCACTGTCTGCTGGCAGCAGTGTTTTGGTGACACCCACAGCGTGAAGTCTGGATACAGTCAAACACAGGGCTGAGAGCTTCTCAGGAAGGTCACGTTAGTGTGGATCTCGGTGATCCCCCAACTTGTTTCTGTGATCCTCTTTTGTGCCAAACAGCAAAATCGAATTCCCTTTCCTGTCTCTGATCCCTGTCTCACATCGCTGCAGGGTACAAGCATCCTCCACCGGGCACAGCCCCATCTGCAGCGCTGTAGGAGGGTGTAAAGGGGTCTGCAAGGGATCTGGGGGTTTTAGACCACCCCGTATAACTGAACCACAGGGGGCTCCCGTGGGCTGACCCAGGTTTTCAAAGTCTGAGTTTGTGGAGCAGCAAAGAGGTGTGTGTGTGTAACAGCTCTCCTTGTTGGAGAGGCAGGAGGGAGCGGTGAGGCAACCCTCTCTTTGTTACTGAAGGTTCGGGCTCATGTGGGGCCTGCAGGTGACAGAAGTGAAGCGGATGGCACCACAGACCTTTGCACTGCTGTCCGTGCCAGCAGGGCTGGCCCTCCTGGATGCTCACGTATGTGTTAGGAAGAGTGGGTCCCGCGGTCCCTGCTGCAGCTGGCGGGCACAGCCACCACCTGTCTGCACGGACAAACACTGGCAGTTGCTGCTGCAATGCTCCGCTTCCCCTCTCCTGGAAGCCACAGTGCAGCACTGCCTCCTATTCCAAACACCATTTTATTACAGCTCCTCCTTCAGCCTTCTGTTTTCTCAGTGTGGATGGCAGTGGCAGGGGTTTGGCTCAGCGTGGGTTTTCCCTCTCTGTGCCTTGCTGTGGGGTGAGCGCGAGGAGATCTGTGTCCTGGGGGGGCAGTTCAGCAGAATTGGACCTTGCTGGAAAACGCGTGCTGGCACCCATAAGCAGGGCCATAGAGAGGGTGCTGGGAGCCAGAGCCCGGCTGGCAGCTGGGTGGGAGCGATGGTGGCTTCTTGCAGGGAGGCACTGTCGGACATCATGGAATGATGAGGACAGGGACCAAGTCTCCTGGAGCTCTTCCAGGCACTGGTATGCTATAGCCCCCAGACAGATGTAATTAATGAGACATCCCGCTTTATGTAATAATGTGTGTTGTGTGACTCACCCTAATGAACAAAAACAATGCCACGTGCCTCCTGATGGGACCTCTGGTCTTCATGTCCCAGTGTTTGCTATGAATTATTTAAGGCATCAGGAGGGATTTGTGAGTAATGACATCTCTGCTGATTCTGTCTCACCTCAGATGACTCCAAGAGTCTGGTTAGCAGTTTGGGTCTGTTTTGGTCCTTCGCCTGTGGATCTGCCAGCTTGCAAATTTCTCCAAGCTCTTGTTCTCCAGTTTCCTTTAGCTCTTGACTGTGTTTGTTTTGCATGTCTGCCTTGGGTTTGCTGAGGCTACGTCTGCCAGAAAAGGAAGAAAAGCAAGCTAACTCTTAAATGTAAGGACAGCAGCAATATTCATGGCAGGATCTTGTTCAGACAAGTGTGTGCAGTGTGTGCAAGGTGTGCACGAGGGCCTTCTGTAATCCATGCTCTTGGACCTCACAGGCCCTCTCCCTTTTGTTGTAGGCAGAAAGCCTTGGCTCATGGCAATCCAGGCTTCAGATAAAGGCGATTGGAGCACCATGGTTATAAACCCCATCACAGATTGGCTATTAGCAGGATGGAGGTAGGTGAAATGGATGGGAAGTGCCAGCTGCCGTACAGTGCAGGACCTGCTGCAGACCCAGCAGCTCCATGAGTCCAAGCCTGGTGCTTCTTTTGCAATAAGAGAGTTCACTGAGGAAAGAAAAATGATGAAGGGAGGAAGCACAGGACTTTGGCTTTGGTGTTCAGAGGAATGAGTCGAACAAGTGGCTCAATGGGTGGGGATTTTGGTAACCACTTCGATTTAGTGGTAGTTTGCTTTTTTATTTTGTTACTATTACTAAACGCGTTGTGCTCACTTTTTCACTCAGTGCCTTGAGGTTGCACTGTGCTCTGGGTTTTGCAGTTGCGTGAAGCCATTCTTCTAGCTGCGGCCTTGGAACAGAGAGCCTGAAGGAGACTTTGGGAAGATTAAAGATTGCTTCAAGAGAATGAATGAGAGCAGACAGCCGATATTTCCCAGAGCTAAGAGCTGGTGCGGAGCCTTAGCATTTTGTCGCAGCTCTGAATCTGCCATTGCCAGTGGCCAAAGGGGATAAAACTGAACATCTGCCATCTGTGACTTTTGACCAGAGAGGGACGACCCTCCTTATTCCAGGGAATGAAGCTCTGATTTAAAGCACGTCATGCCCTGCTTTTGCTGATATTAGAAGGGCACAGATGTTAGGGTCAGGCTTCAGTTGTAAGGAGCCTGCTTTTGATTACAAGCCTACAGTAGAGCCAGGGAAAGGAGAACAGTTTGCCTTGAAGGAAATGAGTTAGGAGGCTTTTGTGGAAGCAAAACCAACGGGATGGAGGTTGCAGTGCTGCAGTGAGGGGCAAGCTGCACTTGCACTGCGCACAAGTGCCTTCGGTTCTCGGCCTTTTCTTTCATGTGGTGCACATTGCCTAAATCCTAAAATATCCAATCTGTGCAATGTCAGGACAAAGCAGTTAAGGAGGCAACATCTTGAAGGAGCTCTTCTCAGGAAGCAGTGGCTGTTGGAAATGGTTGAGGTAACCAGGTGCGGTGGGATATTTTTATCCTCTCCCAAGTAGGAGGATTTAAGAGGACTTCAAAAACAGAGCCAATGTTATTTTTAAGCACAACAGTTTACATAGTTCAGGATTTTTCTATTGCCATAATAGACCAAATGTTTGAAAGATCCATCCCCTTTATCTCACTTTTAAGGTCCCCAGGGGAACAGGTAAGCAGAAGACAGTGAGATTGGTGTGTCAGAGCGGGTGGTGGGGGCACACCCTGGATGGCAATGTGGCATTTGGCAGTGGTTAGCTATCACTAGCAGTTAAGCCTGGAAGTGGTATAATGTTATAGCAGGAGAGGAATGAGGGAGGTGGTAGAAGTTGTTTGTGCACCTCCACTTCCCCAGCAGTGCTGAGCCCGTGCTGGCAAGCTGTGAAGGAGTGGCTCCATGGAACCATTCAGCCTTGGCAATCTTATTCATACATCCTTCTGTTCTCGCCTTCTTACTTAAAAATAATTTAAAAAAACCCTAAGAAAATAATGTGTTTGCATGTATAGCTAAGAAGAATAAAACAACCACATAAGCAAGAATTGCATTTATTCTTGTTATTATTTTCCCCATAAGCGAAAGGTGTGTCATAACTTCTATAACAGACTGCAAATGCTTTGGCCAATGGGTTGATACGCTCTGTGATTTAACAGGTACTTGTTAGAGATGGCTTGACTGTGCTCCCCTTGAAACAATCAAAACATATGGGATATCACATAAAGAAAATCCCCCAAAAACTCAAAGACAATAAGAACAGGGATCTGCTAAAACATGATTGCTAATTCTTCCCAGGATGCAAAGTTTAAAAACAATTAGATGGAGGCACAAACTGTGCAAGCAAATCCATTTCCACGTGCAAAATTTTCTGTTAGCAATTGCAAATTGGACAGCGAGTTGAAATTCTCCCCAGCGGAGAAGAGGAAAGCACAAAGGCTTCTGCCCCTCTCAAATCCTGTTTGTCTCTGTGGTGCTTACAGAGCCCTCATTAATGAAGTATTTAAGCTTGTTACAACCTTATTGGAGCCCCTGAGAATAACATTCATTTCACAGCATAAAGTGAAGTGTGGGAGCTGTGTTAACACTTTCTGTGGCTCAGCTGTCCGGGGAGCAGGAGCCTGCAGCATCCCCAGCCTCAACCCTGCACATCCATCATGCCCTCCTGGGCAGGCTGCACTGCAGATCCCATCTGCTGTGGTGGAAGGTAACGGGATTTAAGATCCTGGGGCCATGTCATCTCCACCAGCCCCAGCCCTCATATATGTGGGGATGCAGCCTCCCACCCTGTGCTCAATCTGGCTTCAGGTCCTGAAAAGCCCAGGTAACAGGTTATGTCTGAGGTCTTTGGCTCCTTCTGCCCAGCAGGGGCTCTCTGGCATGGGCTGTGGGTAGAGCAAGCTCCGAGGCAATGCTCAGGACACAGATTGCTGGTAGGATGACCCAGGAGGGTTTTTTCCTATTCCCTATAGCTGTCCGTCCTCCTTTCAGAAAAATCTGAGCTCATCCCTGAAGTGAGCTGTCTGGGGACAATTTTCACCCTGTTGGTGAGTGTCTTCTTGCTTCTGATAACGCAGGTGGCTGTGTGCTTTGCAGATGAATCGATACGGAGGAAGAAAGACCTAATTAGCTGCAACCTTTGCCTTTTCAAGTCATGACCAACAGAGACATTTCAAAATCATGGCTCAAAGGTACCTGGTAAGTAAGTTATCTAAATACAATGCTTTTTTTTTTTTTTTTTTTGTATCTGCTAGATGAAACATTAGTTGGCTTCAGAGAAAACCTGAAAACAACATAGCAAAGATAGAACTCTAATGCTCACGACTTCACTTGGAAGTCAGAAAGTTTTCTGTTTGTCCCACACTTCTTCCCTGGGCTGCTTTAAAAGTTAGGAATTGAGTAACATCTCTAAGTACCATTTCCTTCTCATATCAGGCATGTATTTAACAATAAATTGAACATGAATTTTCAACTCTTAGCATTCGTTGAAGATTTCAGTCCCAAGATTTTCTGCCCAGAGGGGTAAGGATAGGAGTGGAACAGAAAGCAGCAGCTGGCATGGAAGGGAAGCTCGGGCTGGATGCAGAAACACCTGTATGCTACACAGACAGAGCAAATTAAAATACTTGTTAAGGAGCAGGAGAGAGCTTCCTATGGGGAGAGCTGGGAGCCGTCGCGGTAGGATGCCCCATGCTGGCAGCATTCAGATGGCTTCTTGTCTCTAATAGGCTCAGTGTGATATTCACCCAAATCCCACAGCAGCCTTGGGCTATGAAATTAAGTAAGTCCAAGAATGCAGTGGGGAGAGTAAATGAGGAGAGTCCTTGGAACTATTTATTGCTGTGGAATATATGCTTTTTGGAATATGATTATGAAGAATGTAAAATAAATTATTAGCAGACCAGAAATCAATTTCCTTCCACGCACAGTTATTCTTGGCCATGGTAATCCCTCCTCTCAATAATTTTAAAACTCAAAAATTGGTTCAAACTTTGTTCCTCACTGGGAATATATGTCACTACGAGGCATCGGAAATCTTCTTTACCTCTTTCCCATAAAGACCAGTTGACAAATATATGAACCACTGTGGGAGTGGGGGAGTTTATTTATATTTTTCAAGGCATACTTAAGATCAGCTCCCTCCCTTCCTCCAACCTGGGCATGTCTTTTTCTTCTGAACTTTCTGCTGACGCCTGGTAGGGAAATAAGGAAACAGGAGGAACACGTGGGGCTCCAGCAGCAGAGCTGCACGTGGTCGTGGCTGGGGGATCAGGGTCAGTTGTGAGCATTGTTTGTGTATGGCTCGTCTTGTGCCTTTTCTTGTCCATTCCAGTTTGTAGGCAGCAGTGGGCAGGGGCTCTGAATGCTTCTCCATCACTGTGCTTTACACCATTTTATGGCTCTGGGTTGCACTGAGTAAGGGGACTGAAAATGACTTTACTGTAATTGAGACTAGAGCTCACAAGAAGTTTGTTATCAAACTCACCAACGTGGTAATTAGGGGTACTTGAGTGTTTCTGCATGCAGAAAATGCATTTTCTGTAAAAAGATCCATTTTTCCATGGAAAAAATTGATTTTAAGGGAAACGCATCGACGTTTCTGTTTTGTCAAGAAGATTTAAACGAAACGCATCATTCCTGCCTGGCGGATCCAGATCAAACTATCTCGGCATATTAAGCCAAATCAAAACATGTCATTTTCAGTTAATTCAGGGTTTCTCTGCGCTGGCCAGAGCTGGCCCAGTGCCTCGGGAGCCGGGGTTCAGATGCTGTGAGCCATCCTGCTGCTGCCCAGGTGCTGCGAGGGCTCTCATGCCCTCGAGGCACAGACCAGGGCCCTGAGGCTGGCTGGGAGGGCAGAGGGATGGCAGCAGACTGCGGGCTGATGGTGTTCGGGCAGAACGCCTGCACAGAGGAGGTTTGCTGCTGGGCTGCTGCAACAGCTCAGTGAGGCACAGCGGAACATTTTGATTTATGTATGTAGAAACGTTTCTAAACAAAACGCATTAAGGTAATCAGATCTTCTGATGAATGGGAGCTTGGGTTTGCAGTGTTCTCTGGCACTTGCCTATGACTCACATTTAATTTCCTTTTCCTTTGCACAAAACGCCCGTGGTGCTGCACCTTGCTGTCTCCTGGGCTGAGCAGCACTGGATGGACTGGGAGTGACTTTTTTTTTGCAAAAATGGAATCCCTTTGAGCACAGCCAAACTATTCTTCTCTTTGTGATTCAGCATAGCCAAACTTTTCTTCTCTTTTATTCTCTCAAACCGTGAAGCTTCCCAAATACTTCTTTGAGCCATTAGTTTTCTGGGAAAAGATTGTGTTCCAGCCTTGATCAGTAGGCTTGCACAGCGTTCATGGTGCTTGAAACACCGCCATCTGCAACGCTGATGGTTGGTATCTGACAGTCAGAATTAATTCTCTGTATCTGTTATGCTGATAAAGTCAGATCTACTACTGTTAGTCTTCTGCAAGTGAGTGAAAGCCTCTGGATCTCCATGAATGTGCACAAATATGAATCTGAAGCATCACCGTCCCTGAATAGGAGTATGGACTCGGTGATGCTTATGGGTCCCTTCCAACCTGGGCAATTCTATGATTCTGTGATTTCATGAGTTAAGTTGAACAAGTGTATGTAATTAAGCAAAAGCTTCCGCTTACAGACATCATTTGTAAATGATGGTTGCATTCAACTGAGATGTAAAACATCAGTTGACTTTCACCCAAGCTTTGGCTGAGGTTAGGAGCAAAGCTCATAGAGCTGCTCATGGATTTTTTTTCCATTCCACACATTGAGGTGTTAAAATCAAGAGGGACTGGGGTGACTGGCACCCACTGGGATCACCTGCTAAGAGTGGTGTTGCCTTCCCTTCCCTTCCAGGCCTGCTGGGTGCTGAGTGTGATTAAAGGCAGGTCAGGGAGGGCTGCCTGCTATTAATTCTATAGAGGAAATCTCTTGCATTATTCATCAGACATATATGGCCTATTCTAAGAGGAGAGAAAATAGAGAAGCACCTTTGGTTGTATTGTAACATCTGCGAGTACAGCTGGTTCTTTTTCTGTGTTCCACTTATTATGTGCAATTTGTATGTTTTCTTCTCCATCTTCAGTAAAAAAAAAAGAAAAAGAAAATTCTCTAAAGAGAAGGAACTTGCAAAGCTTGTTATTACCAGGGCAAAACTCCCACTCCTCCTGCAGAGATGGGAACTGCCAAGCTCTTGTTCAGCCTTGGCTGTAATACCTACTATCATTTCTCAGCCTTCACGTAATCAGGTAATTTAATATAATTCCTCCACTTTCAATCAAGCCTGGTGAGCAGATGTCAGGATTCAACCCCTGGGTTTTGTCTGCTGCAGCAGCCTGCTTCCAGCACTCACGGCAGAGCCCAGCTCTGCTCACCCCGCGGCTCCGGGTGGGATGGGGGCCCTGGGCCAGACAGCTCCACCTGCATGGGAATGGAGATAAGCACCTTCTTCTTCCTTAAAGTGCAGGAACAAAAAGCTTGACGGTGTTCTCTGAGCAGCGTGTGAGCAGTTGCTGTTTCACAGCCACAGTACTGCCATGCTGTGTCTCAGCTGACGAGCAAGAGCAGTTAGATGGGGATGAAGGAGAACAGATGTTGGGAACAGATAAATGGGGATGAAGCAGAACAGATGTTGGGATTTTGTTTGAGATTTGCTCTGTCTTGATTCATAAGTTTGGGCAGCAAATGCAATGACCACGTTTCTCCTGTCTCTGAGTAGCAACACTGACCTTCCCTACTGAAGACATGAAGCTTAACCCACAAATACCCACAGAGTGTTTCAATGAAAAATAGCAAGAAAATATTTAATGTTTATTTTTACTGTTAGGCAGGATTTTAGCAGCCCTTCCTAGGCAGCTCCTCCAGAAATAACATTTTGTTTCTGAAGCATAGAAAGCCTTGTGTGCATTGCCTGTATGTGGCAGGACCAGATTCTCCTAGGAAGCTGAATTCATCAGCATCCTTTAGGATCTGAGTCCAGCACCACTGCTGCTGCAGGACTGAACCCTGATAGCTTTATCTGCACAAAAGACAAGCTAAGCATTATTTTCAGGGTGGATAGGCAACAGCACACCTGTGTACACTTTTGCCCACACTGCTGAGTGTCTGGGGGCTTCTGTCTTAAGTTGAAGCAATGTTGGGTTAGATGGACTCACAGCTTAGGACTGCTTTGTTAGGAGCTACCTAATGATGTGTGATCTCTTCATGCCTGCTCCCTGAGAAACGCTGGATGTGGGTGCTTGGCATGTTGCATTAGCATAACTTTTCTGATCTGGAGTTTCTAAGTATCCCAAGAAACAATGTGAGAGCTGCCTGGAAAACAGAATTCTGAATACATTATGTAGCACAAGCACCAGAGGAGGCTCACAATGTGTGTGAGGTTAATGCACAGCATGTGGCAATCGTATGGCTTGAGAGTTTTGTGAACAAACTTAACCAGACTGTTGGAAATGTTAATCAGGAGCAGGGAGAGATGCACTTTGTCTGGTGGGAAAAACAACAGTAACAGGGAAGGAGATGAGCGTGTTTCTGAGTTGCTTTTGTTGTGTGTGTTTATGTCCCACGGGATGGTCCAGCTGCTCCCTGGTGCCCAATGGTGTGCTTAGAGGACTGGCCTTGAGTGAGGCTTGCTCTAACACTCCCCTTCCCTTCCCTTCCCTTCCCTTCCCTTCCCTTCCCTTCC
>NC_034427.1:3153482-3230814 GCF_002078875.1 Numida meleagris | reverse complement strand
CCTTCCCTTCCCTTCCCTTCCCTTCCCTTCCCTTCCCTTCCCTCTCCCTCCTCAAGACAAGTTGATGAGAGATTAATTCTCAGCTCTGATAGCCATTGTCTCCTTCTGCAGGTTCATCAGGTGCAACATGGGCTCAAGCTTGTCTGAACCTTGATGATAAGCTCTCCTTGTTAAAAGCCATTATATTTGCTACTAGCTGAGTATAATTCTGACTGACTACTGCAGTTCTCCTCTGCATGTAATTGAATTCATATTCATCATAAAGCAATGAAAAATAAATTGTGTGTGTGTTTTTTCCCCCTCATAAAGCAAGGCATGCCGCTGGCTCTGCCTTCTCTGTAATCTTCCCTTTTGCAGTGTATTGTAATAGAATTCATGGGAACAGAACAGTTGAAATAGATTGTGCATTTTTGACCCACCTAGCAGAAAGAGAGCTTTATTTCAATGCTGAGGAGGAATTGATTAATTCAGTTTTCTTCAGGGGAAAGCTAAAACCTTAGTTTAAGATGCTTCAGTGCCAAAGAAGAGAGCTTGCTCAGCTGGAAGCTAAGGTGGTATTGCAGAGGTCACTAATCAGTTGTTTTGAGTCTTAGGTCTTAAAGGCTTTATGCAGAGTTTCTAAGTTCAAGCCTCAGTAGCTCATGCAGATGAAGATTTTCAAAAGACCTGCTAAAATCATACAATCATTAAGATTGGAAAAGACCACTGAGATGATCATCAAGTCCAACCCCATCCCATTCCCACCATGCCCACTGACCATGTCCCTCAGTGCCACATCTCCACGGTTCTGGAACACCTCCAGGGATGGTGACTGCACCACCTCCCCGGGCAGCCTGTGCCAATGCCAAATTCTCTTTCTGAGAAGAAATTCTTCCTAACATCCAGCCTAATCCTGTGTTTAGTGCTGGTTGGGATCAGCTCAAGGCCCACAGTTGTCCCACAGTTATTGGCTATCACCATGGCAATGACACCAGCTGGATGTGTGAGAGATGTGCTCCGGGGCTCTGGGGATCGTGCTCCCGAGATACTTCAAAGCTGAGGGCACCGGACATGGCTTTGTGCTGTTCATGTCCTGAGGCCTTGTTGCTGTCCTGGAACTGATGGCTTCCATTGTGTTTCTCTGCCAAATAGCCATCATCTTCTGAAGGAGATGTCAAAATATTGATGCCTCCTAAATTCTTTTAAAAATGCTCTTGCCTGCACATCCCATGCGTGACAGCAAGTTGGTGGGCAGCTGGCCAGCTGGAGCCCCTGCACCACCCGTCTTTGTATAACCTTTTCTTTTGTTTTCCTGTATTTGAAAGGATCCAGAAGCCAGGATCGTATGGTGCCTGTGAGTGAGGCTGCTACTGCGCCGTAGAGGCCTGTCAGAAAGGCTCTGACAGGAAGAAAATATGTTTTCTGCAGCCCCTGGCTTCCTGCCAGCTGCACGATAGCTGCCACGGAGACAGGAGCCCAGACGGTCCTAATACATCATAATATTAGTGAGTTTTGTTCAACAAAGGGTTCAAATGTCTTTCCAGTTAATTATTAATTTCATTACAGTGAAATCATTAATTACATTTTAATACTGAAAGACGTGGCTTCTGCAATTTATGAAATGTACACTGGGAAAAGAATTAAGGAGGAATTCAGTGGTAATGAGTCCTGAGAGCTGTGAGTGTGCCTGGGGAGCTGGAGAGGCCGTGGTCCTCTGCGGGTTCCCACTTCTTGGCCTGTCCTTTCTCCTCTTCTTTTTCCCAGCTTGTGCTGACAAGCAGTATAGAATCACAGAATCATTAAGATTGGAAAGACCACTAAGATCATCTAGTCAAACCATCAACCCATTCCTGTGGCCGCTCTAGTCCATGTCGCTCAATATGACATCTGTCCTTTCCTTGAACACCTCTGGGGACGGTGACTCCACCACCTCCCTGGGCAGCCTGTGCCAGTGCCTGACCAGTAGGATGTGGATGACAAGCATGGCAGACGTGTGAGCAGCACTGGGCTACTGCTGCCCTGCGTAGGATGAAATTTCCATGCTAAATCAACAACAGTTGCACATCAGAAATTCCATATCCTTCCTTAACCTCACTTGGGTTGGCTGTCCTCCAGGAAAGCCCTTCTCTGTTGCAGTGAAACCTCCCTGAAGGAGTGTAGGGCCGGGTTAGTCTGTGGGCTCCTGAGGAAGACCTCTGCCACAGATGATGTCTGTGCCTGTAGTTCAGGGGAGGAACTTCTTTCTCTGCCACCACTCCGATGGTGGTACTCAACCATATGGTGGGATGAGACGGGTTAAGACTTGACTGTGCTGCAAGGTGATACAAGCAGCACCTCCTCTGAGACCAAGACTGGGCCGCCTTTGCTCTGGGCAGTTTGCTCTGGTGGCTGTGCCATACCCAAGGGAAGAGCTGAGGCTGCGATGATATAATTACAGTCAGCAATTGTTAAAATAATTCATCTGTTTTCTGCTTGATGAGAGAAGTCGTGAATTAAAACCTGCAAAAAGGAAATCTGATGCATGACACGGTAACCCTACTGGGCATTTGACAGTCTTCTCTAAATTAGAAGTCTATTTTGAAGGCTGTTCCTTGGAGCATCATATTCTGCATGAATACTCTCTCTGTTTTCACTGTTATAGTTTTGGTATCTCTATAACTCAGTAAGTAGGAATTACCACGCAGGATCAGAAAAGCAGTTTCCTCAGGTCAGAATCCCATCTCTGCTAGGGCCACTGCAGCAGCCTCAAGATGGGGCATGAGAAAGGCAGAGGGAGAGTAGGCAGAGAGAAAGACAATGCCAATATGCCGATGTTAAATAACAAAGAGGAACTGTCATCCTAGAGGATTTCTTACACAGTTCTTTCTGAGCACATCTTTTAAATGTGTCATTTATTCCTGGTTTTACTGAAGGGGAAACTGAGGAGTAAAGAGGCAAAATAACTCATTTGAGATTATTGTCTGTGAAAGGCAACAGGGAAGGGAGCTCAGACCTTGTGTCTCTCTCCAGCATTTCATGTGTTAGGTGTTGCTAACTGCTGGTTTCTGTGCTTTCTGTTCATATGAAGGTTCTTCTAAAACCATTACTTCTGTATTTGTTGTTTTTTTTCCCACAGATACTGTTATTTTTGTCTGTACAGCTTTTGAGGTAGCATCATCAAAACTGAACGCAGTACTCAAGTGAGATCATGTCATTGGCTTTTACAACAGCACATTGATATGGGCATCCAGATGCTCTGCTTGCTTTGATTCCTTTGTGTTGTCTCATGCTGGTGCACAGCGTTGTTTCCAATGGCTTGCAATTAGTTTAGACCCCGTCAGTAGGTCTTAATTGTTTTCAAGGAATGATGAGGTAAAAAAAAAAAAGAAAATGTATTCAAGCAATGACTATGTAATGTTCCCCTTTCTAACTGATGATGGCAGTCTCACCCTCCTCTCAATAACAGAGAAAAAGACAGATATTCGAACTTCTGATAACTTCAAAAAGGGTGATCAAGAATGCACACAGGCGCAAACAAGTGTGTATATCTTTGCATGTAATGTGATTTTTATAAATAATTCCTCCTTCAGTTTTTCATCTGATTTGCCTCCCTTGCCAATGGGACTGGATGGATAGGGCCTTCTTTCCTGGGTGTTCCATCTGTGCCTGTCTGTAGGCTTCAGGTTAACCAACAGATTTGTCTGGGCCCATGGAAGTCCTTGAAGCACTCTCCATAGCCGGCTGAGCTTGAAAAGGGCTTGTTTGAACCCTTATGGGGTTGCTTTAGAGTCTGGTGGGTAGAGATGCAGAAGGTGGGATCTGCAGAGTCCCTGTCACAGCTACTGGTATAGAGGAGTGAGGATTTCCAGAATGGGATGTTGTAGGTGGCCACCAGACGTGGAGGACTGAGGTCTTGAGCGGAATGAATACAAAGCCAGGTTGCAAGGGAGAAGACAGTCTGGCCTTCCTCATCTAACCATGGTGGGATTTCTGTATGGCCACAGGGCACTAAGTGCTTCGCCTACTGGTCTGTGAATGCTGGCTCATGCTGAGTATGTCGAGGAGTTCATGGATGTATGTGTTACGTTAATGCACCAGCAGGCTGGCTGGGAAAGGAGAGGGAGACTGGGAAATGATTTAGGGTGCAGCCAGCTCTGAGATGTTGCTGTTGCAGCAGGTCTCTTCCAGAGCTTGCTGTGAAGTATTGTAAGGGCACCTCATCCCTTACATGTGAAAAATGCAGTTCTTCCAGACCAGTAAAGAGGGTTCAGATGCCACCATGTATGATCCAGAGGAGCATTCTAAAATTAAGTGCATTTGTATTATGAGTGTGATTCTATGGTTCAGTGCTCAGGAGGGCATTTTTTAATTTTTGATTTCAATACACCTCTTTTCTCCCTAGCAACTGGGCACTTCCAGCACTGCCATGTATCAGAGAATGACTGGGAAGAAAAACCAGATTGCTGGAAAAAAGCAGCAGGAGCCACTGTGGCAGTAGAGGGAATTACCACAAAGTCAATGTTGGAAGTCTCTGGCCTTCCAAGGTTGGTTGAGTTTGATGTTTCAGACGTAGTGACAGAGCACCTGGGTTTTCCCATGATGTCAGCAGATGGATTAACTTAAAAATGTGGTAGAACAGCCAGCCTGATCCTCCTACCCTAACCTCACCAGAGACGTACCGACACCTGGCTTCCACAGCAGCAGGAAGAAACCAGCACTTATCCTCAGATGCTTAAACTGATTGCATCCCTGATCCGTTTGGTCAGCCTCTGAATGCCACTTCCCCTTGCTTGAGTCATTTAATCACCGCTGCCAATCAGCACCATTGAACAGAGCAACAATACATCTCAAAGCTCAATCACCTTCACAATCTTCTCACTGTCAGTGCATGTGTCTCCCCGCAGGGCGGAATTACTGTAGATGAGATGCAGGGTGGTTTTGTAATTGAAATGTCCGCTCATAGGTGCGTGTGTCTCATGAGGACGTGTGACTATGTGTGTATAAACGGGGATGTGTGCCGTGCTTTAAAATGCAGACTAAGTGTTGGGGGCAGCATGCATTCAAAAAGGAAATTATGCATTGAAACAGAATTTGCATCTTCTTAACTATTCAGTCAGCTGAGAAATACGCCAAGAAGCAGCAGCAGTGTGCAAGGCTTGTGGTGACACTCAGCAGAGCAGGCTCACATGGGGATGAGTCATGGAATCATAGAATCATTGAGCTTGGACAAGATCATCTAGAGACCCTGTGCAGGGAGGACTTGGTGCTAAATTGCCTCATTGTCATCATGTGGTGCAAGCCACTTGCATTCCTCTTCCTAAATTCAGCGTCTTTCTCTGGAAATTGCCTGGTGGGAAGAGGATCTGGGGCCTTGGGGACCCTTCTCAGCTTTGTGGAGAGGGCGGTCCCAGCTACGTGCTGGCAGCCCATGCCTCGGGGAGGCTGGGAAGTCTCCCTGCCCGCCTTCCCATCTCTTGCCCTTTCCTCCCCAGAAAAATGTTCTCTGAAGTTTGCATTTCCATGTAGAAACGCTCAATCCAAATCAAATTTCAAACTTCAAATTTCAAATTTCAGATCAAGAAATGGTGATTTTCCTGCAACGAATCTCTTCCACTGAAATTTTTCCAATACTAATAGCTGTCCATTCCTCATTCCTTTTCAGCTTTCTCCCCAGCTTTCTCTCTGCTTCATCCCTCCTGATATTCAGCAGCCAGAGATAAACCTTTGTATCCTCTGTACTCTGGAGCAGCCTTCACAAACACTGCTTTGCTTTCTGGGAAAGTCCAAGCAGCAGGGACACCTGCTAGCTTTGGGTTATGCTAAGGGGCACCCGGTCCTGCAGCCCTTGTGCTCAGTAGCATTGCTGGGATCATTGGCTTTTGACCCTCTGTATAGTGCAAGGCTGGTGGTATGTAATGGTCTGTTGTGATTCATCACTCATGCATCTAGATACTAATTATAATCCGCCTCTTATGTATGCCACTAGCCTATAATTTTAATCCCAAACATTTGTGTGTGTAATGAGGCAGTGCTTTTGTGCCTTACATCCTGGTGTAAGCCTGTGATTTGCACCATGCTGGAAATACAAAATCAAATAAGAGGGAATAAAAATAAAACAGCGGAAAACTTTTGCCCTTTGAATTTGGCATATAAAAAGTGTTGTGATGACTTCAAAATTTGCAAAGCAAACAACTGAATGTGCATGTGTCTGTAGCCATGTATATCAAGGTAACTTTCAAAGCCCAGGTTTTCTTCTCAGATGCTCAACAAAGCAAATCTTGATATCTGTTGACCCAGGGGGAATGCTGTGAGCAGGATCAAACTGGAGTTGTTTCTGCCTTTGACTTAGCAGGACAGAATGCGAGCATGGCTGCATGCACATGGAGCTGCTTCCCACTGGCTGGGCATTAGTCCTGGGGGCTCTCAGCAAAAACTTTGCTGCCTCCATTGGAAACTTCTGGGCTCCACACAGCCAGTGCTGGGACCTGAGGGGTGTGGGGTAATTTGCTGCACACATAATGTTCAGGGTACAGATACTCTGTCATTGCCATCTCTAACAAGGCAATTCCTGCAACAGCTGTACTAGGGCCTGATGGCCGTGTGAGCTGGTGGACTGTGGGACAAATGGGATGGAGATGGCTGAAGAAGTGGGAGCTGTCAGGAAATGTGTTCTTATTAAGCTCTACCAAATCAGGAAAATGCTCCACAAGGTGAAAGATGATCATGAAGAGTCTGGGGGTTCTGGGCAACTTCCCTGTAAGGAATGGTAGGAAATGAATTGTAGGAAATGAGTGGAAAGGAGGAGTCCTGGGAGCTGGATGACATGACAAGAAAGGGAGATATGATGAGCAAGGCCAGTGAGCACAAGGGCACACACACGGCCCTGTAAGCTGTGCCCTAAAATGTCAATGCAGCATCAGGCACTGGGTGCTCAAGAGCTCTGGGCCAAGTGTTGAGGCTGCAGTGAGGAACAAAGTGCTTGAAGTGCTTGGCTGTGCTCTTCTCACGGCTTCTGTAGATCTGAGGGAAAGAAAATGTGTGTGTTGAACAACTCATCAGTTTAACAGTTATTTGATGAAAACCATGAGAGAGAATGAGCAGGCAGCAAATTAAAAAAACCCTAACACTGGGATTTCGGTGCTGGAAGAAGGAACCATCTTTCCTTGGAGAATGATACTGTGGCAGAAAAGAGGAGGTACTGAGCAGGAAAAAGCTGAAGTTATATGTTTTAAAATGGCTGCAAAAGAAACTGCTCCTTTTGCCTGCCTCTTCAAGCAAGCTGCCTTGGATGGATGCTTTCCCCAGTAATGAAAATTATATGATTTCCTCTTGCAGACCGGAGTGGTGCAGTATTTGTATGTATGTATTTGTATGTAGGGAGTATTTTGGTGTCTTGCATGGGTCATTGAAAAACCGCCTGGAAAATTGGATCAGGAGCTATGGGGAACATTCCTGCCACAGCAGGAAAATGCTCTGGATATAGCAAGTGACCAAAGGGTTCTGAAATATCCTATTGTATGCAGTAATTGTTTCTACTTACGGACACAGAAATATATATTTTATTTTCCCCCTCTGATTTTTTGTTGTTTTTTTAATAATAGCACTTCCTTCACATTCAATAGCCCTTCTTATACTTCCATTTTACCTCTGTATTAAGACCTGATGATCCATTAAGGCAAATCCTGTATTTCGAATTGCACCTAAATTGATACTGCAACATGGTCTGCCTGCCTCAAAACCGCTTCCATTCTCTTCTGCTGGAGATCAGATGGATTTTTTCCTTCTGAAAACAAATGAGGATTTTGATTATATGTGTCATTCAGACTGCAGTTCCATCTTATTAAACAGTTCCAGGCAGTTGATGCTGGGAACATTGTAATAAGGACTCCAACATCTGAGACTGTTTAGTTGAATTTGTTGGCCAATTCCATGTACTTAGTCAGGAAATTCTGGCTGTGGCTAAGTACAAACTAAAAGGCATATGAAACAATAGAAATTAGCGTTTTACTGTATCACTAATATTTTAAGAGCTTTAAGATGGCAGCTGTTCATTTCTACACGTTCCAAGGCCTTAAGAAAAATGACTCTCCTGACTTCTTTCGTCAGTGTACACCTTGGCACTGCAGGATTGTTTGGCCTGGAGAAGAGAAGGCTGTGGAGAAACCTCATTGCGGCCTTCCAATTCCAATGCCTTCCCCACTTGAGGGGAGCTTATAAGCGGGAGGGGGAGTGACTTTTTGTACAGTCTGTGGACTTTTGTACAGTGAGGAGGAAATTCATTACCCAGAGGTGGTATGGTCCTGGCACTGCTGCCCAGAGCTGTGGGTGCCCATCCCTGGAGGTGCCCGAGGCCGTGGCTGGGCCCTGTGCAGCCTGAGCTGGTAGGGGACAACTGGATGATCTTTGTGGTCTCTTCCAACCTAAGGCGTTCTATGATTCTTTGATTACAATTCAAGTGTGCATTAATCTTTTTTTCCCAAGCAGGCGCTGATTCATCAGCCCTGATCCAAAGAAGGATTCTGCATTCTTCATTTCTAGGTATCAGTCGTTCTTGAGGGACAAGCATGCTGGAAGAGTGCTTGACTCCGTGTGGCAGTTGAGGGGATGAGTTCCCTCTGTGGGAGCAGAGGACTTGCATTTGTCCATGGGAGGCCCTCAATCTGGAATACTTTCCTAAGGAAAGTGCTTCCAAATCTTTCTTTAAAGTAGAGCTAATTGAATTTTTTTAATTCACATATAAATGCACGTCTCTAGCCACTCCCCAGATCTCCAGGGAGCAGACTGGGCTGGGGGGTCAGGTTAGTCCCTGCTAAATCAAGGTTACTGAGCACGGAGGAATGAGATTAATGGAGGTGGAGAATGCAAGTGAAGACGTGGAATAATGTGACTGTGGGTGTGTAGAGGTTGGATTTAAAAAAAATAGTACAAATTTTATCAATTTGCACAGATCTCACTCAAACGAGGGTTACCTGAGCACATGTGCTGTGCAAACAAGACAAATTCCCCTGCCTTTGGTTAATCGATCCAGCTGGCTGGGAGATAGATTCCTGCCCTAAGGGCTGGGATTTTTTTAGGTTTTTGTTTTATTCTTTTGTGTGTTTTGAAATTCACTAGTGAATGTGAAATGCAGGTTCTGCTGCTGGAGACTACAGGCAGACCAGTGCGAAGGGGATGTGCACTGCAGCTGTGCACTCCATCCTGGTTCAGAGGTTGGGAGATTTCAGCCACCAGAGGAACAAACTAACAGTGTCTCAGCACTTCTGTAGTTCCTGCCTGGAGCCTGCACAACAACTTCGAGGTCATACCTAATTTTTTTTTGCCCCCTCCTATTTGCTCTGCTTCCCCTCAGGCCTCATACAGACGTACTTTCCTCCCAGCAGTGTCAGAGCAGACTGGAAAGCATCGACTGGTGTTTAAGACAAGGTGCCCACTGCAGAAAGGATCTAGAGGAACCTGCTCTGCACATCACTCCAGCTTCCTCCACCCTAGGCAAAGAACGACTTGTAGGAGCTTTTCCCATGGTTTGAGTAAAATCCCATTAAAAGGCCACCAGAGGGGGTAGCTTCCTCTGCTGCAGCAAAGACCCAGAGAGCGGGCGCCAGCATGGCACACATTACCGCTATTATTTATAGCGCTCTACCTATACTTATGCAAGTGGTGCTAATTAGTAGATGGAATTAGCCAACTGCTCTCGGCAGCATAATTGTAAATAATTTCCTAACGTTTCACTCCCTCAGTAATGAGTTTCTCCTGGAAACACAAAAGATGAACTACTGATAATCTGGCAGTTTCCAGCAAGATGACAGACATTAATTACATGAGATTAGGATGTGATCCTCCACTTTACGTCAGTTTGGGATTTCTAGGCAGAGCTGAATCTTAGGACTTACTGGACTCTTGTCAATAGCATTTTATGAACCGTTGTTTGTTTGTTTTTCTGTGATTTTAAGCCGCCTTTTAGCTTTACTTTTTCCCACACACCTAGCCACCATCAACTATTTTGCAGACAGAACTGCTGGGCCCGATTTTCTGATAAGGTAGTCCTGTAATTATGCCTGAAAAGCAGGTAAAGAGTCAAGATAATTTGTATTTAAAAATGACTGTGCCAACAGGCCGGCCCACTGAGTGTTCAGGGATGGAGCCAGGCACTGGTTGCCTTTATGATCAGGCAGATATTTACTGAAGCATGGGATGTCAGCTCCAGGAGAGCGGTGCCAATGATGGCAGGAAGGAAAATAATCACTGACTGAGGTCATGTCAGCAAACTGGACCTTATCTTTGTTGTTTTTCAAGGGGCTCTGCTGACTGCTGAAGGCCGTTGGGAACTCCCTTTGAGTTAAGGTGCGAATGCTGGAGCTGAGGTGGAATCCCAACCACATGGAGAAGCTCCATCTGCTGATGCAGCTGTGATTCAACAAGAATTTTCTCAGGTTCCTCTTAACCTAGTGCTGACCAAATCCCTTCTTCAGGAAGGTCGCAGTTGTCACTCACGCAGGTATGAAACCAGGAGCAAGGATACAGACTTAAGCTAAAGAAGTTCCTTTTTTAAATTTCTACCTGATGCTCAGTCGTTCTTATGAATTCTGAATCAGACATTGGGTAGTTTCCACATTTGTAGGAAAATGGAATTTGGTGCATGGTAATCTTGCTGTTTTCTCCGTGTTCACTAGTTTTCTATAAATAATACAAATGCATGATAATCACCACTGGAACTGTTCGCTAAAACAAGAAAGGAGACATTATTCATTAAAATAGAAAGATATTCATAGACACTTGCTGGAACAAAATCCCCGAGCATCAGGATATTCAGAAACACTGTTTGCTTTCTGAGCATTTGCAAACAGCCGGTTTCTGTTCCTGCTGCTGCTGCTGTTTGCTGCTGTGCCATCTTGGGAGTGGAACGATGTCTTCTAATTTCCCCACCTGTGCCTTGGGATGACGACCCTGTGCCATGTTCATGGTGCTCCACCTCCCTCCTGGTGGCCTGTGAGCTCCTAGCACAACGCCTGGGTGCAGCTTAACCGCTTGCTTTCGGGTCCCACCAGGACACTCTGGTGCTGATAGCATGTGGGACCTTCTTCCCTTCCAGTGCTGTGCTGGCATCCTCACGTTTGGCATGATTTGGCTAAGTGCTAGAGGTCAGTGCTCAAACTATCCTACATGTGTTGGTGCTCGAGTCCTGCTGATTTAAAAGGGAGTTAATGGTTTAAATGCCTTTGAAAATCTGTGCCTCGGAGCCTGAACTGCACAAACTCAGCCTCAATTACCAAATTCAGCCATCAGTATTTAAAGCAGAGCACAGCTAGGTGAACAAGGATATCCTACTCCAGCCTCAGGGGCTGAGGTTCAACAGTTGTCACCATTTATATTTCCTGAAAGCCACTGGGACCTTTACATTGACCAGCAGCACTGATGCTCCCAGCTGCTTCAGATGTGTGCTGTCACCCGATGCTGCACTCCAGGGCTGCCCACATTTCCTACAAGTTCCACAGCCTCCATCTGCACGGGCAAATCATGGTGTTATTCTCCCTCCCTGCAACTTTTCAATCAGCAGAAACATCTCTCACCTCACTTCACCTAATTAACTGTCAGGAGTTGATCTTTGGGCTGAAATTGGTATCTGAAGTAGTAATGTGTGAACAAGCTTTACTGATGGATTTTGTTATTTATTGGTAAGCAGAATGCAAACTGACAAAGAGCTGGTTCAGCTGAAGGTTACTTCATCTATTTGTTTCTGTTATTGTTGTTTTTTCTTTAATGTAATAACTTGATATTGAATTAATTTGTTTACCAGGCTAGCCTTAGCCACATCCCTCCTTTGAGGGCAATTTTATGGAACCCTAACAATTAATAATAAGAGCAGTCTGTAAACGCACTGCCCTCCTTCATTCTCCAGCCATCCTTCAGCCCCCGTGCAGGTCAGCGAGCCCCACGCCGTGTCTCACCACGAGCTGCTCAGAGTGCTGCCAGGCTGTAAGGGTTTGGGCTGAGAGCATCTGCAGAAAAATTCTGCAGCTGCTTTGGTTGGGAAAAAGACTTCAGAGAAAGAACACAAAGGGAGATGTGTTGTTTTACTCATCCTAGCTGACAAAAAAAGCCCAGCAATCTGTCCACTCAGAAGGTCCTCCTTGCTTTAGGGCTGGGATTTGAAACTTCCTTTGAGGTTTTTCTTGTTTTGAATCTACACTGAATGTGTCCCCTCCACGCATTCAGAATAATGGAGATGAGTTGCTGTGAATGCTGACTCCCAGTTTTGTTTGCATAGGTGTGCTCAGGTGCTACAGGAGGAGTGTAGGACACCGCAGACCTGCAGAAAGCAAACGCAGGCACAGGGCAGAGCGCTCTCCCCTGCCCTTATGGGCCCTTTGCTGATGCTCAGGCAGCATGTAATGAGAAGTTACCAGCTTCCTCTTCCATGCATCCCACATCCTGTGGTTCCACAGGGCAGTGGCTGGGGATGGGGGTTTGTGCAGTTTTTCCATCTGCTCCCTCATTTTGAGCCTGTTTCTTCTGGCTGGGGACACCTCTTTATCTGCGTTCTTGAGTAAGAACTCAGATCTTCAATGCTCGTTGCTGAAAATATCTCATAAACAAGGGAATATTGAAATTTTACATAGAACACGCACAAAAAGCTGAGATCTTAATTCCTATATCTACCCACTGGCATTTAATATTATCTCCTATCTTCTTCCACTTGCGTTCCCTTTCCTTATCTTATGCTCATCCTGAAAGTACCTAATATCTAAATTGATTGTGTTTTGGTTGTATCTAGATGAGAACAGACCAATTCCAGAAGATGAGCTCTCAGTTCATTATATGTCTTCTTAATTGGACTTATTTGGAGTTAGAAAGCCAAATATTCTACTGGCAGAAACTGTTGACACTAGAGGAACATTTGGCCATCAAAATCATGTGCTTTTTATTGCTGTGTGTTATTTATTAGCTCATATAGCACCTTTAATTAAATGTCGCTGCACAGTGATGTATATCCATTAATTTTGCATTAATGCACACCCCATCAAGTGCATTCTGGAGCCTGGCACTGGGATGCTGGGGAGTCTTGCTTCAGATACCAACTCACTCTGACCTTAGGTGTGTCTGTGAGAGGGTGGGTTGATGCTTCCTGCCCCGAATGATGCACAGCAGCACTTGGAGATCTTTTGGAGAAAGCGCAGTATGAAAACAGTATTTAAATCTGGATGGAGTTGTTTGATAACCTTTGGCCTTCTGGATGCTGAATGCTTTTCCAAATAAAGACTCAACATGTGTAAAGGAGGACACAAAGGTCTGCAAATATTTGCTTATGCTTTTAGAAGCTCTCCAGGCACATTTGCAGAGCAAAGTGCTGCGCTAAAGCAGCAGAAGGGCTGGCAGAGGTAGAGCACAGCAGTACAGAGCAGGATCCCAAACAGTGAAAAGAGAAATTTTTTTTGCATGATGAAGATGCAGCCCTGCCTCTCCCAGGTTTGCTCCCTTGTTGCAGGAACTCGGACAGGTCAGGTTTGCTTTGTGGAGCTGCCCTCGTTAAAAAAAAAAAAAGGTGAAATTCTTGTACAGCTATTCTGTGGCAGGAGAATTTCAAATGTGCTATGTTCATGTCCACGAAGATGCTGGAGGAAGAGTGCCGTGTGGGCAGAGAGCTGGGGACATTTGGATAGAGGGCGAGCAGCGGGGCAATAAATGGCCATGGTAAGTTCATTGACGTTTGTGCTGGCTCGACTGGCTGCGTGCTTATGGATTGTCTGCCTGCCTAATGGAAAATAAGTGTTTATTTCACTTTTGTTTATGGTCAGTATCTCCCAAGATTCGTTTTCTGGCTGCTGTGCGTTACTCTATGCTATGTTGTTTGGATGTGGAAGTAATGAGATAGTAATTCACCCTCTTGAAATACCGCTCGAAATCCTGGTCCTCCTGAGCACCATGCATAGATACCACAAACCCTTGGAGGGCTGGGACTTCATCCCCCCTGCTGAATATCTCATCTTTATTGAACCTGGAGAGCTTTCTAATAAAAATGTGCATCTGAATCAGCCATCGGGCAGTCGGAATGGTCTTTTGGCTCTGGTCTGGCATCACATCGAGGGGCTGGGGTGTCCCAGCATCTTCTGAGCAGCACAGGAGGCACAGCAGCCTCTGGGGAAGGTGCTCCAGCCCCACTGTTTGTCAGACCTGCTGGACGCACCGATTCTTGCCAACTGAGGATCCAGTATGTGCAGTCTGGTTGAGCTTTGATTTCTGCTCAGATTCCACCTTCCGTTAGCTCTCCGGGAGCATTTCTTTGACAGGAGAAATTTTTCACTCTCTTCAAAAAAAAAGCAGCTGCGTTTTGGGTGAAGCTGCCACGTTCAGTACATCTGCACACCCGCATGCACTGCCAGGCATGCACAGAGCCTCATTTTGCATAATTACATTGGTTTTTAACCATGGCAATATATTCAGATCTTCAGACACCCGGCTGTCAGATCCAGCTCTCTAACTGCCACCCTGCAGGAAAAGCAACTGCATCAGAGCAAAGGCAGTGGTGAAGAGCTCAAGGTGCCTTCAAGCAGGGCCATGGGGGCAGCAGGAGCCTTTTGGGTTGACCACGGCAAAGGGGGAAGCCACCCAAACTGGCTGTCAAAGCAAACCTCAGGTGGTCAAGAATAATTGGGAAGTACCTCCAGCAAAGGAAAATGAACTTTAATGGATGAGTTGATCCTTCATCTTTCAGTTTGTGGTGATGGATCTGCTTGTTGAGGTTCCTCAGCCTCCAGTGCCAAAGTTCTTGGTCTGAGTAAGGAGGAGGCAGAAGCTCTGCAGCTAAGTGGAAGGGTGAAAAAACAAAAATAAAACAAAAGCAGCCACTTACTACTTCCCCTACCCAGCTTCTTTCCCATGCAAACCAGAATGCAATGATTCTCCCGAGCTTTCTCCCTTCTGCCCACTTGGGCTGAGCAATGGACAATTTGATCTCCTGCTCTCAGCACTGCTTTTAAGAAAGGCCATTTCTGAAGGAGCAGTCCTGCCCAACAGTAATTACACTTTCCAATGAATAGTTCCTTGTTGTTGGATCCTGGTGTACTTCACTGAATTCTGATGCTGTTCGCTGCAGACCGGCTGAGGACGCGAGTGACTTGAGATCTGCCAGGGCTGATGCAGGGAGGACTGATCCTGCTCCAGGGCAAGAAAATAAACGAGGCAATCTCATGAGGCCCCTCAGGCCCTGAGCTCCCGCTATGCAGGAGTCACACACATGCCTATCTCTTTATATTTAACAATACTGAAGAAAAAGCCCTGTCCTATGACAGTGAAACGGCACTGCTGCGAAGCTGAGAAAACATCATTCTTCTGCAGAAATTAAGTAGAAAAATGCAGCTGTCTGCTCTTCAGAGTTTTTAAGGACACTGGAAGATAGTCTTCTTTCTTTCCTCATGTGGTCCAAGAGCTGAAGTCACTTAAATGAGAAACTTCAGAAAGTTAAAAGAGGGAAAATATTTTGCTGATTTTTCCTTTTTTCCTCTTTGTTTTTTTTTAATAAATGCCATTGGCGTACAATAGACATGAGG
The DNA here is from genome assembly GCF_002078875.1 of Numida meleagris. Classification (NCBI taxonomy): domain Eukaryota; kingdom Metazoa; phylum Chordata; class Aves; order Galliformes; family Numididae; genus Numida; species Numida meleagris. The sequence continues at coordinate 3,215,311 of NC_034427.1, read as the reverse complement.
AACCATAATGCTGTCTTTCCCTCTCATCTCCATTCAAAAAAAAAAAGCAAAAAAAAAAGGAAAACATTTAGGGATGGAGCCAGAGCATGATCTTGATTACTGCATCCAGATGTAATGCTGAAGTGAATCTCGTGCTGTAAATACAACAGTTTCAGGCTCCCACTTGTGTAACAGAGATAAAAATCTAACACAGGGGCTCCAAAAAGCTCTCCTGCACCTTCCAAGGCTCAGTCGGGCCCACATGCAAAGTCCAAAATAAACTGAATTTACTGGAAAATCCCCAAGATTATGTCTAGAGCGATTCCAAGACTTTTCTGCTTTCCAATTCAAATGAGCCCTATTACACATCAGGAATGTCTGGAGGAGAAATACAGCCTGTTTCATAAAGCCTTATTATATATTTTAATGCACACAGTGTAAACATGAACATGTCTCCTGGATATTTTGTTGTTTCAGTTTTATAATTCTGTGTGCTCTTCGGTTACTTACTTAGTAAAAATCTTCAGGAAAAAAAAACACTTTTGTGATATTTATTTTTTCTCCACGAAGGCTACAGCTGCTGATCCCAACTGTGCTTCATGGGCGTGTTTCAGTCATTCAGTTAACTTTGATCTGACGGAGGTGTAACAGATTGGGATGAGTCAAGTAGTGCCATTGAAGAAAGACACGAAACCCAGGCGACGATAACCTTGTGGCGGGCACTCATCCACCCCCAAAATGATGTTAAACTCTTTGTTGGCTTCGCATAACGTACATCGGCAGTTAAGAGCACCCTTAGGCCTCTTTTCCATCACCAATGGACGTCCAGAAGTTGTGTATGTCCTTGCTTTGCCGTGCATCACAGATGACCCTACAGGCCTCTCCTGCTCTACCCCCCGCACTGTTAGCACGCAGTGCCTGTCTGAGAAGGGCCACCTATTGCCAAAGGCTCAGACACGGACCTTCACACCAGACCCAGACTGAGAACAGGCTACAGATGCCTGCTTTTGCAGGTTGGATGAAGCAGATCTGGTCAGGCTTCTCCTGTTGCCTCCCTCAACTCTCTGCAGCTACCTTTGCTGTGTCCTTCACACCACGGCAAAAGCCAGGTCCACGAATGGAAAAAGCCATGGGTTTCGTGAGGACCTGTAGTGCGTGGTTTAGTTCTTGGCTAAAGAAAGAGGGAATTTCGAATTCTTCCAGGAATGGATAAAGACAAGAAGAAAATCCAAGCAGGTTTGCTCAGATCAAGGAACCCTGCAGCATAATCCCACATCACTCTGAGGCAAAAGGTCAGGCTGGCCCTTTCCCTAGTGAGTTGACATCAAGGTAGTGGTGCCCATGAACCAGCATATTTCTTTCATCTGACATGAACAAAGAACAGAAAAAATTCTGTTTAAGACATTTATGCCTCAAGGACCCAATTCCTCCTTCATATGACACAAAGAAAAACTTTCAACCTGGCATCTCAATCAGAGCGATACCAGAAACAAAATACATGTTCCTCAAGCACTAAGGTAGTGGAAGATAGTGCTAGAAGGACATGCAGATAAGTCAGTGCAGCTGTCACAGGGCCCTGCAGGCGCATACAGGCCCTAATCACCCTGAAGAGCTTTGGCTGGGCCCCGGGGCTGTGTTAGACTCAGGCCCTTGGCCTCGTTCTTCTTTTGAGCCGGGCTGTGTTGTGCTGTGTCTGCCTTTGCTCCTTGCTGCCTCCAGTGTGGCTGCTTGGGGTGGCCTTGGCACTTCCTTACCCCATGGGTTTGTGTGGTGGTGGCTGGACGGGGCCAGGCCGGGGATGGTAGCTGTCCCCTGGGTTCCAGATGGGAAAGTGACATTTTGGCCAAAATGCAATAAGGCTGTTAACGCATTTCTGGCACTGAGCTGAGCACGGGGTGCTTCTGCTGTGCCTTGGTGCCATGGAAGGCTGGTGACCTTTTAACACGTTCCCTTTTAGCAGCAATCACATTGCTTAGACAACTTCTTAGACGTGAAATAATGCCTTTTTCTTTCAGGAGCAGAAAGGTACAGTACCAGGGCATTCAAACATCTGTTTCATTTTGCATTTTCAATTCTAACTCAGATAATGGGAGCTTTCACATCACAGGAAAGAAAAAACAGCAAGAGTCCCCATTATTTACCAATCTACAGAGGTATGAATCACAGAGCTGGTAAAGCCCCATGCCTGTGTGATTTGGGTCTTATGGGTTATTAGTATAACCGGCTCGTGAGGCTCTTTTTTAACATGCAAATGGAAATGCTTTATTTATTGTGGGTGGGACTGATTCCCCTCCAGAGGGGTCCCCGTTGAACCTAGCATTACTTGCACCGATCGCAGGAGGAGGGGTGTGATTTCTTTAGTCCCATGAAGCCCTTCTTTAAAGCTCAGCTTCGTGTTCTCTGCCGCTGAGCTCCCTTGCAGGCTGGTAGTTACTGTGGCACTAACAGCTTCAGTAGGAGCTAAAGGGCTTGTGGGGCTGGGAAAGCTAAATACCATGGTCTGTGTGCCTGCTTAGTTGTACTGAAGCTGGTGCTACAGGCAGTGCTGCTCAGACTGTGATTTGTAAGGGCATTTCAGTGGATGTTGGCAACGTAAAGCATTACTCTTCTAAGAAGCAAGGATTTCTTCTTGTTCCTTTTCAAGCTCCCTGAGCAAGTTGGAGTCCTGCAGCATGAAGTCTTTCCCTTTGCTTTTGGGGACCGCTGGGTTTGCCCCCAGCCAGCAGAGGCATGAAGACACAGCACGGTGCAGTTGGTCAGTGGAAGGCAGGGCTGATCTCCCTACCTGCAGGCTAGTCATGCTAATTAACTGTATCTTTTTTCAGGATGCTCCTATCTCAAAAAGAAGTTTAGTCACTGTATTGTGATTAAGAGTTCCTCTACTTAATCAGGTTAGTGGTTTCAAGGATGGTAATCTCGACCTACATAAAAGTACTTGTTTGCTCTATCTAAGGATGCACATACAAAGACTTGTAAAAAGGTTAGTTCTTCCTTGACTGACAACAAGAGGTTCGTGAATTCATGCTGAGATTGCACGTGGGTGTGCAAACTGCCCGTTCCAAGACTCAAGGGAAAGCGCTGCTGCAGCACCACAGAGATCTCTGGTTAGGGTTTGTATTTTGCTCTTTCAGCTTGATATGGTACAGAACATTGGATGTTCCTGAACCTATCTTAGGAATGTACCACACTCTCCTCAAACTACCTGAAGCTGCGTATATATAGCATAAGATCCCTAAGCAATTACTTAATAAATCTGCAGCTGTTGAGCATGTGGATTTTCTTGTGTTCTTCTAGAAAGGGATACATTGAGCAGCTTCCAAAACCCACAGTGTGAAATCTATCTTGCTGTAAGAAGTAGATCTAAAGAAGAGAACTTTGTCAGTAATGTCCTCTGCAGTGATGCTTTAAGATGCTTTAAGGCCTTCACAAATAAATTTTTCAGATAAAGTAAATGAGAAGATAAGTCGTAAGAGCAATGAGAGAGGCAGGAAGGATGCTGCAGGGGAGGGAAGAGCAAGGGTTTGTCTGCTGGTTCTGATGCAGCTTTGATGCTTTTCCCTTCCTCGCAAGGGGAATGACAGGGGCTGCAAATATATTCATTTTCCTCCTGCAATAAATCTCACTGGACAAACTGTTGTCAGGAAAAAGAAAAAAAAAACCAACAAACCTGCTGTTTTCCAGATGGGGAAGCAGCTCTGTGACATGAGCCTTGGTCTGAGAATAATGCAGTGATTATATTTATTTTCTTGGTGCGGAGGTGGCCATTCATTGCACACAGAGACGGCAACACCCCGCTGAGTGACAGCGGAGCTGCACAGCCTGCTGATGGAGCAAAGTGGGCAGCAAAACTGAGGGCACCGGGGGCATCAAGTTGTCAAATAATTGCACTGCTGGAATGTTGCGTAGCAACAACTGAGATCCTCTGTGGTTTTGCAGTCAGAGTGTGGGCTTTGTACAAGCCTCATCTGCCATACAGTTGGCGAAGAGTTACATCCAAAAACACGAAGTGAGTGGGCACATTGTGCATAAACACAGCTAGTGGATGGGCTTGCGGTGGTCTTCACAATTGGCAGCCAGTGCTTTCAGTTTGTTCCTCTTAAAAGCCTGTCCTGATGAAGGTATTAAACACAATCCTGCAAAGCTGATGAATTTTTTCTACCCAGCTTGGCCAAGGCATGCCTTCCTACACATCACTGACGTCCCAGAAAGGCAGTGGTGATCCCTGGTTCTACTGAAGCACGCAATGCAGGTTGATGGGACCATGCCAGCACTGTCTTCTCTGTTTTTCACCGGGATTTCCTCCCGCCTTTTCCTGTAGCCTGTGCCATGTAGGGATCTCTTCTGCCAGCAAAGCTCTGTGCCCAGTGATTAGCAAAAATGTTAATCACTGAACTCTTTAAGTCTAAAGCAGCAGTGGAAAAGTTCCCATGCTGCACTCATGCTCCTGCACCACCGAGCCCTCTGCCCCATGTTTTCTGCAGCAAATATTGAGTGGTTTGATTACATGTGGCTCTGCTTTGCCATGAAGCATCTTGCTGGCTGGCTTCAAATTGCATAGATTCACAAGAGACATTTCCTATGGCCCCTCCTACACTGCAATTAGAAGGGCAAGGTCAAATAAACACCGAAAAGAATTCCTCTCTTTCCAGTGGTTTGTTTGGGCCCTACATATGTCAGCTGGAGACGGCTTTTGTGCAGCCTGAAACCACTCCAGTACTCATAAATAAATAAGTCATAAAATCGCCAGCTCAAAGACACGGCACGTTATTGTGTTGGAAACAGCTTTCTCATTCCTACTGTGAAGGTCAAAAAGCAAAGCTCAGCCCCTGACCCCTGCCAAGTGAACACTGACAGCCCTGGCAATGAAAGCTCAGCTCGTGCGGTCCAGGCACTGTCAGCTTGGTCTGTCTCATGCATGCATACCATGGGTGAGAAGCCTGCAGTGGGCTCCCTCTGGGAGCATCTCTCTGCCCATCCTGCACCTGTTGCAAATCTCCTTTGTGCTGGGTGGTGTGAAGTTTGTGCCAGGCCAGGCAAAGCCACCCAGACATTTTCAGTCTTCCAAACAGGAGTCAGAGGATGCTGAAATGCTTCATTTCCCTTAATGCAAGAACCTTCTAATTTCCAGCCTAAACTTACTCTTTGCCCCAGGCCATAATTTTTCATTTGTTCTTTTGTCACCGTTATATTTTATATCTGTGATGAGGACAAATTGGAGATTTAATTAGCATTGCTAGAAAGCTTTGCACTGCGTACAAATGGAAAAAACTCTTGCAATAATCACAATACAGTTACTGCTTTCATATGATTAGCTGAAATTACATTGATTTTCTTCGTCCTATATTTCACATAAAACCATCTTTTCATCAGCAGTATGCACAAATGTTACCCTATGGGGGGCTGCTGTAGTTGCTCTAGATTTTAAGAAACCACAATAGCTTGTTTGTAAATATGTCCCATAATTTATAGCACTATTACTCCCTTTGTGACAGTTTGGAAAAGAAACAGCTGATGAAGACCTGGAGATGTGTAAAACTACCCGAGAGAGGGAGGGGATGGATGGAGGTTGACTGCTCACTATTTTCCCTGGTACAGGAATTAAGGGGCTTTGTAGGAAGCCAGGAGAAGCCAAAACAAATCCAGAACAGGAGCTAAAAGTTGGCTCTTCCTGCCCTGGTCTGTGGCAGCCCAGCTACAGCTGTACCCCCTCCAGGTATGCAGTGAGCAAAAAATAAATAAATAAAAATAAATTCATTTTATTGCACAAATATATCTTTCCTCTGATGCTATTCATGTATGTAACTCATGTTACGTGTGAAGCCCTGAGGTTAAGAAGTGTTTTAAAACCTGAAGACTTAACGGAGGTGGACAGGAGAAATTTGAAGAGCATGAAAGCACCTCCATTGATTTCAGTTGCGGGCGGCTTTGTAGAAGTACCCAATTTACAGGTGTAAGTAAATTATTCCAGCAGCGTGAATCATTGCAGGTGTATATATCGGAATTCCTACTAAAGGGGGTTCTTTTCTCTCTGACCACTTAAGAGCATTATAAAAGAACCAAGGAGGTATCGTTTGTGCTAACTCAGTGAAATAAAACAAAGCTTACTGTAGGTTGACTCTTTCTATGAACGTGTCGTTTTTTTTCCTTCTGAATAATGTTCCTTTTATCATGCCAGAACATCACTCTTCTTCCCAGGCTCCGCCTGTCCCACCTCTGCGGTCCTTGTGCCAATGCTGACTGCCTTGTTACTTGGAATTGCTGCAGAAAGTCCAGAAGGATTCCAGGAGAAGCGTTGATTCTCCACCGAACATATGGAGAGGTGGAAATGGTGCTCCTCGGCCTATCTGCCATTTGATGCTCAGGAAGGGAGGAAGGAAGGAAAACCAAACGTTTCTGTGCCGAGGGGTTTCTCCAGCCTTATCACGGCCTCGCTTCCTTTGCTAGATGTTCTCTGAAGCGGTGGAAGAGGGGAGCTAACTCCGTGTTTTCCTCTCAGGGTAAATAAGATCATGGATTTCTGCGGGTGGTCTTGGCACTGGCGCAGTCTTGTTGGCTTCTTCTAGAAACTGGAATTGAGCTCAGCTCCAGCTCTGATTTTGTAGATATAGAAACAGAACTTTGGTGCAAATGCTTCTGAGCCTCTGCTGCTTCATACACTCCTTTGGAGGTCTGGTTAATGCTCCAAAGCGCAGCGCTAACCCCATCGTAAAGCACGTAGTTAATGACTGCTAGTAAAAAATGGTCTTTATTTTCTCTATGTTCCATATATATGTCTTATGAAGGACTGCTGGGGTGAGGTGTAGGATGGAGAACTGGAATTAATATGGATGTGCTCCAGCATGGATTGGGGCAGTGAAGGGATGGCGGTGGCTGGGGAGCCTGGCTGGGTGAGGAGATGCCTTCTCCACTCTTGGCTGGCCGTCCTTCGGCCGAGCAAATTCAGATGTTTGAAAATGATGACGTCCAACTCTGGAAGTAATTATGCACATTCAGTTCTCGTGGAACAGACTGAGAATTGTTTCTGAAAAATCCTCTGGGAATCCAGAGGTGAAGTGGGTTAGGAGGCAGGGGGTTCTCGGGGAGTTCTGTGGGTTCAGTTCGGGAGGTATTGATCTGTGCAGTAAGCGTTGAAAATTCTGAATTTCTTCACATAGCTGCAACCAGGAAGGAGATCTGCTGTCCAAAATACTGGATTTTGCCCTGATGTATACAATATATTTTATAGCCCATAGAACTATTCACTCCTTGAGACATTTTTCCGTGGGCCTAGCTATAGGCCAGCTCAAATACGTACTAAGGCCACAATACACTGTAAGGCTGGCCCAGCATTTCTCATTTTATGGCTTTTTTGCTAGTTACAACTGCAATTTTCTGCATTGGGAACCTGGCTCAGTCCAAATCCTTTTTGAAAGGTCTCGGCAAAAGTGACTGAGCAATACGTCGTTGGGAAATGTAGTGTTTTATGAGTGTGAAGGGTGACTTCTGCTGTTGGAAGGAGGAGAGCTGTGTGCTCTCATCCGGGGTTTCAGGGTGTCACAGCCACATCCGCCTGTCCCAGAGCACGCTTCGCAGAGGTGGAAGTTTTCACATTGAGAGAAATGGACAGTGGAGGCAGGAGGCTCATCTTAGTAGTTCTGCTGGGCTGAATCCAGAAAGCCAGATGAGGCTCCTTCTGATCAGCAAATGTGTTTTAACTGGCTTCAGCAAACCCAGATGTACATCCACGGAGTTAGCTCCCCTGGAGTAAACTCTCCTGTTGTGTGCTTCCAGTCTGAAAGCGTGGTTTAGCTACAGGACCTTCTTAGCGAGCACATCTGCTGTGCAAATTTGTGCAGCATCACATCTGCCTGCAGAGGTCTGTGAGGGAGGAAAAAAAAAGGAGGTTTAATTTCTGGCTTGCACAGTGCTAACAAAACAAATACAAGACAAGTTACGGTTTGAATCTACCTCGTAGACCAACACTCTTATCCCCATGCAACAGGCTGGTTCTGCTTTGCAGCGTATTGTGGGGAAGTGCCAGAAGGGAGAGCTGGGCCAGAATCTGACCCATAGGGACTCTGCAGCCTTTTGTATGTAAGACCACTGTGCTTTCACCATACCCAGCAGTTCATGTGCTGTTACACAGGTTTTCTGTAAGAAAGTTCGTAAAGAAAAAAGTAATCTCAAGTAATAAACTGTCTTATGTTGCTACCAAAACTTCCACCAGCTCTCAAATTGCGTACCTAAAGATCAGTTTCTCTCTGACTTCTTTGTTCTGACCACGGTCCTGGTGGCATCTCAGTAGCTTCTGTGCCAGCAAAGTCCCTATCTGTGATGCCGTATCTCAGCCCTCCAGCCCACCAGCATCTCCAGGATGCTCCACGTTTCCCCTGCTCCCACCGCCCTCCTCAGCACCAGTGCTGGGAGCACTCACAGGAGGATGGAGAGGAAAGGTGCCCCATGGAGCTCTTCCTTCTGCCATCTCTTCCCAGTTGTGTGCCTGCCCACACACCAGCGCTCCTGTGTCACTGTTTACTACTCAGGCAGTGACAGGGAAAGTATTTTTCTCCTCCCAGGCTACAACTGCCGACAGTTAGCCTTCAGTAACATAATGACCAGCCAGTGTGAAACTGTTAAAATTACCTCATAAATAACTCCTAATGCTCAGAGAACTGGGAGTTGTGGCTCATGGATAAATTACTCGCTGCCATTATGGAGCATTAAACCATGGCTAATATGGAGGTCTCCATAGGGGCTTCATTAAACACCAGAGGATTCCCATAGATTTAACCATTGGGGAGCTGCACAGCTCTCACTGCCTGTCAGCTCTATCATGTTAGAGATAATGCACTTCTGCACAGGAGGAGCAGGGATACTAATGGACAGCAAAATGCCTCCATATGAGAAAAATAAAAAAATCCCAACGTTGTTAACACTCTGTGGCAGAATGCTGTTTGCAGCAAGCTTTGAGTTGTCTGTATTGTTTAGAAGTTGTTTCTTTTTGCATGAAGACGTTAAGGGAGCTTGATAGGAATTAGTCTTCTTCCAGCCAAGATGCAGGTAAGGGGTAGCAGCTCGAGCTGCCCTGCCAGCCATGGCCATCTCCAAATCTCTGTAGCTGGCTTGGCTGGGAGAGATGCGCTGCAGTGTGTTCATTGGCTGCCTGTGGCAGATCAGAGCTACCAGGGGCATGTCCACCTGTGCCACCGTCGCAGCTCACATTGCCTGGTGGAGGTACCCTCTGACAAGATGCATCCTCACCTACATCTGCATGGCCAAGCACTGACACTGGGTACCTCCACCCAGCCATGGTTACCGAACAGTGTTAGGGAGCCCCAGGCTTCCCATGATCAAGGGAGCTGAGAACTGAACTCATGCATGGTTGGAATCACCCCTCAGGCTCCCTCCGCTGTGGGCTGCATTGCAGTGATGCAGCTGCTCCTCACGCTGTGCAGGGCTGTGCAGCTTTCAGCATGCAAAGGGTCCTGTGCACTTGTGCTTGCAGAGCACGGATGCCCTTCTGCAGCAAAGGCCAGAAGAACAGATGGTGCCTACCAGCTGAGATCTGGGGAGGCTTAATGGCCATCATGGAAGTATTTATAGCTTCTTCTTGTACAAAACTTTTGGAATTACCACCAATACAAACTGTATTTCTGAACTATGTTTTTCCATTCATATCCCCTTTTCTATTGCTGCTATACTATAAATAATTTTAATATTAAAATATTAAAATCTTTAAATCACTATTTACATTTTAATGTGTTCAGTATTACTGTTGTGTCAAAGATATGTCCTCTTCGTCACTCTAGTGAAATTGTTCATAGTCTCAAAGCTATTGTGTCATTCACATGTAATTAATGTGCCCACACCACTGGCGATTCTACTGACACTAATTAGAGGTGTGAACAGGAATTCACATGCGGCAGCATTCCCCATTGGGTTTCCATTTCTCTCATTCCAACCCACTGCTTCAGCTGAGCAGTGGGTGGGCAACAGCAAAGCACGTGAGTGTGATCTCATTGTGGCACCATGAGCACTGCATCCATGGGAAAGCTGTAGCTTTTCCCTGTGAAGTTGGCACCTGATGGTTTTGAGGGCTGACCAATTCTCAGTGCACTCTTTAGACAGCAGTGTGGTTGCCAGCGCAGCCCTGATGGCATCCAGCCATACCTGGCTTTCTACTTGTGTATAGGAGGACTGCCAAACAAGAGAGCCTTGATTATTTGGAAGTTGTGCAAGGACAAGGTCAGTTCTGGCTAGGAGTACTGGTGCTACACTGGATGAGTGCAAACCATTGCCATCTACTTACAGATAGAATCACAGAATCATTAAGGTTGGAAAAGACCACTAAGATCACCACGTCCAACCCCATCCCACCCCACCATGCCCACTGACCATGTCCCCAAGTGCCACATCTCCATGGGTCTTGAACACCTCCAGGGATGGTGACTGCACCACCTCCCTGGGCAACATGTGCCAATGCATCATCACTCTTTTGGTGGTCCCCAGGGCAGGGTGGGTGTGCTGGTGGGGCACACTTGTTTGGGTGTGCTGCTGTCCTGGCGAGGACCTGGCTGAGATGTGTCCCGTCAGAAAGGGCTGGGAACTACAATGGAAAAGGAAGAATTAGGATAAGATGTAGCTGAGCAGAGCTTATGAGTTTCACAGTTTAAGCATTCCTCCCTCTGGTATAACCAATTCATTTCATTTTCTAGAGAAACACAGCTTCTGGCATTTGGAGACTGAATTAGGTGATGTGATTACTCCCTTAAACTCAAATCAGATGCTAATCCTTCAGGCGCCCTGATCTTTCTGGCTTCTCTTCCATTCATTTCTCCAAGTACAAATTAAAAAGGTGAACTACTATTGCTTAAATAGTTTTAAAAACTCTGCTTATTTTCCTGGCCACCACTTCTGCCTTAGCAGGATAGAAACAATGTCTACTGAGTCTGGAGCAAACTCTGCCCCTTCCAATAAAAAAATCCACCTGAGATCTGAAGGGAGGAGATAGAGGTAAAAAGAATTAACTGTGCCACTGAGTGATCAAGAATTTTAATCCTAACCTGCAGCTGGGCTGTACTTAGCTGATAGGAGGAGAACATCATTTGGTTTATCCAGTCCCACAGCTCCTGCTGAGCCCTATCTGCGTTCCCATCCTCTGGGTTCATCCTCTGCCCTGCAGTGGGCAGGATCTGGCCTGGCAATACCAATTCTAGGTGAGTTTTGTACTGCTGTGATGCAGTTATGCATTAGGCAAGTAAAGAGAATGTGTAGAAATACTGTGAGTCTTCCAAAATGTTTTATTCTGATATCTGCATAACACCGAGTCTGCCCTGGTAAGGTTATTGCATCAAATAACTTATGAACCAGCGTTCAGTGGCCAGTTATTTTAAAGTGCTCCCAATATTGTTTGGTAGTGATAAAAAGGATAAAGGAGAAATGCACATATTCACATCTGCACAAAAGCCAAAATCACATGTGGCAGAGATAGTTGGAAACAATAAAGTCCAAGACTGAAAAAAGAAAGAGAAGGATAAAGCCTTGTGGTTTAATATGAAGGAAAATATATGGGAGAATCTTTCATCTCTGACCGTGTTTGCTGCAATGCAATAAGATACATTGGCTCTGAATGGAGAAGATAAGAGACTAGGATAAAAAGCAAGCTTCAGTACAACAAACATGGGAGCTAAATTATTGCCTTGTTTTTATTACTACAGGCACAGAAATACAGTGGGAAGATGGAGCTGCAGGGAGAAACTCCAACAAGCCAGCAGGGTGGGCTGCTAATACTCAGGTACATTTTTAAGAAGGTGAATGTTAGAGATATTTCCTCTTGTAAAATCATTAGAATAATGCAGCCTGTGGATAGCTTGAATGCCTTGAAACAATGGCTGTAGCTTGCAGATTGTTGTGGTTTAACCCGGCAGGCAGCTAAGCAGCACACCGCTGCATGGGGGAAAGAACTGGAAAAAGGTAAAATTCATGGGCTGAGATAAAAGTGGTTTAATAGGACAGAAAAGGAAGGGAAAATATTAATAATAAGGAAAGAACACACAAAACAAGTGATGCACAACACAATTGCTCCCCACCATCCCACGGATGCTTGGCCAGCCTCGGAGCAGTGCCCCCACCCTGGCCAGCTTCCCCAGTTCTATCATTCAGCCCAACGCCACATGCAATGGGAGATGGCTTAGGCCAGTTTGGGTCTACTGTCCTGGTTCTGTTCCCTCCCAGCTCCTTGTGCACCTACAGGGCATCACAGGATGCTGAAGAGTCCTTGACTTAGCGTGAGCACTGCTCAGCAACAACTGAGACACCAGTGTGTTATCTCATCCAAAATCCAAAACTTGGCACCACACCTGCCACCATGAAAATAAATTAACTCTATCCCAGCCAAAGCCAGGACACGAATTTGAGTGAAAATCTTGGGAAAGAAGGGCCTCCTGATGTAAACTTGTAGACCTGTGCAGGGTTTGGAGGTTTCTTTCTCCCAGTATTAAACTATGTAAATAGAAATCAAGTCAGAACAACCTTTCCCTGTGCAGAAGTGTACTGCTGAGTTCCTAACTTTGCAAGTGGTTTCCCGAACAAGTAGGCTGTTTTTTTTCAATGTGCTGTGCAACTTCTGAAGCCAAATGGAAATTCATATGGAGATGGATGGCTCATTAATGTGAAATGAGGCTGGTGTGAAAGGCACCACATGAAAGTTGCTATCAAGTTGCTTTGTCTCTATGGACATCCAGATAGCCCCTGAAGCTTAAACAAGTGTAAAGACAGCACTACCAGTCTTCTTGGGTCTCATGCATCGCAAGTCTGAACTTCTAAACCTTATCTACTATCATTAGTCTTTCCAGGTATGGGAGAGCTTCCCTCATGCCAAGGACCTGGGTTTCTGTTTGCCCATGTTTGAGTTGGTTGCTGGGGGAAGAGACAGAAACACGAGTTAGTGTGTCTCTTTCCCGGGAACCCCATGGGCTACTGTTGCTCCTTGGCGTCCAGCAGGTGTGCCACGTCTGGCTCTCAGAGCACCAGGGATGTTCAGACTCGCAGGCAAACATTTTGTCTTTGAACCTCTTTTGGTATCAGGTCAGATGAATCATTGGCCAATACTTCTGTGTTTGGTCCAGCCCAGTTTGGGGGATGTCTGGACACTGAGGCACCATTCATCCATGCTGTTAGTTCGTTTTTGACATGGTTCTGTTGTCTCCATGCTGGTCACCAAAGAACACCATTTTGCAAGGTCTCTGTTCTTGTGCCAGTCTCCCAGGTTCTTTCCTACAGGGGGTTTCCATATTTATCATGGGAGACTATGACAAATTTGGACAAACTGTGGCATAAGGAGCATGTAGAGGATTTTCCTGAAGAGCAGATCTTCCTAGAGCTTGCTTTCCCCTTTGCCATCAGTGCTATAAAAGACTTGGCCTCTCCTAGTGAGATTGCTCAGTAGCAGTGTATAAGCACTCTAAGTCTGGACCATATTAGAATAGTTGGATGAAAGCAGCATTTCCACTACAGTTTGAGAAAAAATCTTTCAACGGACCTACCCCAGCCTCTAAGGATGAACCCTTCCTACATATTTTAAAAGCAAAGTATGTCACATCACCCCGCCTGCTGCTGGGTGCCAGGGTGAGTTGATCCCAGCATCCCAACGTGTGTGGCTGTCGCATTTCCAGAAGAGACTCCTCCATCCGCTCATGGTTCTCTTGCCCCACAATTTCTTCCATTTGAACTTCTGCCCATGGTCTGCAGTGACTCTTCTAGAGCAGGTCTGCTGTCATGTAAAGGACACAGCAGGTGAGTGTGAAATGGTATGTTCACGTTATATTGAGGGACATAGTTTAATGGGTGTGTTGGCAGTGGGTTAACGGTTGGACCAGGTGGTCTTTGTGGTCTTTTCCAACCTTAATGATTCTATGGTTCTGTGATTCTGTGATTTGAATACTGGTGCTATGGAACACTTCTAAAGCTTTATTTTTCCTGACAGATTTCCTCACTTACTGAGAGTATCACGGTTTCAAGCATTTCAGCTCCTAGCCACTAGAGCTGAATGCATTTTTTTCATGTGAAGTGATTGTTTTTATGACATCAAAATATTTTAATTCCAGTTTCCTTTTTTTAAAAAAAATCATTCAAAAGTTAGTTCTTCTGAACTTCCCATTCAAGAAAAAAGCTTTTAATTGTACATCAATTTTATCAGATTCCTTCTTTTGTAAAGCAAAGTTCAGTGAGGATGAGAAGCAGGTTAAAATTTAAAGATCTTCTCATTTGAGATTTTTTAATGAAAAATAAAATATGGGTTCTGTTTAAAACCTGCTGTTATGTGCATTAAAAAAAATCCAACAAAAGTGCCACAAAGCAGAATGTGTTTTATTCGCCCCTACATAAATTGCAAGTACAACAATGCCCGTGAGAAACGGTGAACTGCCGAGAATTTTTCAAACACTTCATTGTGCCAAGAAAACTGTGCGCTCATCAGTTACTCCTGCCACAGCTCAAGATTTCTTAAGTAGAGATATTTAAACCGTTTGCAATAAAACCCAGAGCCAACAGAAATCACCTCATTTAATTCTGAATAGGAGGCGAAGCCCGAGTTCCCTGAGAGGTTAACAGAGATTTCTGTCCTTTGTGCACTGACATCCTCTTCGAGGACTTTAGAGTCTTTTACAATAGTATTGGTTGCTTGCATGGACAGAGAGCCAAGAAGCAAAAGAAGAAATGAAGCAGGCCATTCACCTGGCCCTCAAATGTCAGATACTGGGGGCATAATTTCAGGATGTTGTGATTGGTGGGTGATAATGCAGATATGGGACTTCAGTCCATAGTTGTGAAATGTACAAAGGCTTGCCTGGGAGCAGACTTCGATGTGGAGCATCAGTACACTGTGCTTACACGCTGTCATGAATGTTACTCCTCAGGTGCTTCTTCCCTCAAAGACTGGCACTGCTCATCTTGACATCGTGTTGTACGTATATGGAAGCATATATTCACTGAAATGTGTATTTTTGAATAGCATAAAATCCTGGCAGCTTTCTAACATTTTATATACATGTTCTTTAAGATATTTTGCAGGTGAACATTGTGAAGTTTGGGACAAAGGCAGAAGAATGTTGGATAACATACCTTAATCACGCTGCGTGTTTCATGGTGACTCCCATCTCACCTCTCAGTACAACGACTCACCTGAGCTCTCACTCCTTCATTGATTGAAACTTCAAAGGAGATTTCAATTACTACAAAGACCTCTGCAAACGGGGATGTGGAGGAGGGACCACAGGATGCATTGCTATGAAAGAGTCCTGGCCAAGTCTGCGGTAAATCTTAATGCTGGCTCTGGGTGTGACAAGTTGGTTTCTGACTGAGTTTTACCTGGGCTAAAAATACTCCCAGAGGAGGGGTGAACATCAATGGTAAAATGAAATTATTTTTAGCCAAAATCTGGAGTCTTGATATACCTCAGTTTTCACTTTCTCAGCACATTTTGCTCAATTTTATTAGGTCATTTAGCAAATAATTTTAATTTTCTGCTTAGATCTGAATTTCTGAAAGTAATGTACTGTTGTACAGTTAATGAGTCTGCTAATAAGCTCCAAGAAAATGTGATTTGCAAATCATTCCAGGACATAACTGTCACTCAGACCCTATGCCAATTAGCATAACCATTAGCAACTATCCCTAAGAGGTCCTTGAAATTTAAATGAGATTTCCTAAGATCCCTTTTACAAGGGAGGCTGAAGACTCTGCCTCATAGGGAAAATGCAGCCTGGTGAAAAACAATAATTCATTAAAGACAAAGTACGTCTGTAGATGTGCATGCCTACCTGGACTGCTGAGCAGCAGCAGTCACTCGGTGCTCATTGGCCATTACAATGATGCTATGATGCAGTGACCAGAGCTCCTCTGACCAGCGAATTTCATCTGGCTGCAGTTCCCTCTTACGTGCACAACCTGAATGCTTTGCTCCACTCCAGAGAAAGCACTTTCGTCAAAATCTGCCTTGTCTGATCTTTCTTTCTCCTGTCTCCTTCCAGAACTAATTCTGTCACAAGTTTTAGGAATAAACAGAGCTTTGAGGTTTTGTTTAGGATGACAACCTGATGGAGCCCTTGCACAGCATTGCAGCGATGCCCTGCCAGGTCCGTCAGGCGAACAGCACTGCAGGTGAGATGCAAAAGCTTTTGGCTCACAGGAAGGCTGCCTTGGCTTGGGGGCATAAAATAAAAAAGCATGGAATTTTAGACAACTTTGAAGACCCAGAAGAGGTATTAGCTTAATCTCTCCTCTTTTAATCTTGCATTATCTCGTTTACCTAATGTGAAATCCCCATGCTTGCACCTTACTTCTTCCAGCTTGGGCCAGTTGATCCAGCAAGGCCTCCACAACCAGAGCCAGCTCACAAGGTGATGCCCCTCAGCCACCTCCTTTTCTCCCAACTGCACCCCAGGGCAGCAAAGCTGGAGCACAGTGGGGTTTTATAGCAGCAGCTGAAGGACCTGGGATGGTTCAGTCTGGAGAAGAGGAGGCTCAGGGGAGGCTCATTCTCTACAGCTCCTGAAAGGAGGTTGTGGTGAGGTGGGGCCAGCCTCTGCTCCCAGGTAACAGCAATAGGATGAGAGGTGAGGGCCTCATGTTTCTCCAGGGTAGGTTCAGATTGGTATTAGGAAAAATTTGTTCTCAGAAGGAGTGGTGATGCATTGGCACAGGCTGCCCAGGTAGGTGGGGGAGTCACAGTTCAAGAACCATGGAGATGTGGCACTGAGGGACATGGTGATCTTAGAGATCTTTTCCAACCTTAATAATTCTGCTGATCTATATGACACAGGGAATCACCTTTGATGCAACATGTGCAGCCAGAAGTCACTCACCTCTGCTGATGTCTGTATGAACATGATGGAGCACATCACACATACGTACAGCGTTGACACACTGCCAGGAAGCAGCTGTAGCACACCAAACACCACAGCTCAACCTCGTTAAGGCTCAGTAAATAGCAGGGCTCCGTACCTAATGAGGGCACCCAATGGAAATTCCTGGTTTCTGTGGAAATCCTCGGGGAGGGTGATTCTTAAATCGTGGTTCAGGGCTAATTCAGTAGCTGTCATTTTCTCGGATATGTTGGCTACTGATGGATGATCATTTGCCACCTTTTCTTCTCTTGAAAGGAAAAGTCAAGGGCATATAAATCATATTTTCATGGAAGAGACCAGGTACAGATTTTTGGTATTTGCCCATAATTGCCTTCTCAGTTTTTGTTAGACAAGAAAGGATATTAACAGGATTGCACAATGGCCAATTAGTTTTAAAGGTCTTTAGTTCCATTACTTATCTGGAATAATTTGTAATCTTCCTTTGACAAAGGCGGTCGAGGAACCCTTTTTGATAATAACACTAAATCAGGCTGCTAGAGCACATACCGATTAACATATACAAGGGATGTTACACCAAACAGAAATTCAATTTAACAGATCTCACAGCTCCAGCCATATCCCAATCATATTTATACTCTTCTGCAGACTTCTCTGTTTTAGCCTCTTATCCCTATCTTCAAAGGTCTCAGCTTGGATTTATCACATTTCCTCCCGCTCTTGCTCACACGCAGCCTGCTCAAGGCCCAACACTTTTTTCCATAACGTTCTTCGATCTTTCTGTGCTGATCCCATATGATGCTGCTAGCTGCAGAGAGAAAGGTCGTTGTGTTTCCAGGAATGTGGGAGAAGGCGCTGAACGCTCATTTTCCTCCCCACCTCCTAGAGGTGTGATGAGGACACTGACTTGATGTCGGTTCATCATTTCACGGCTGGGAGCTGCACGGGTAGAACAGCAGTTCAGAAAAGGACTTCTTCCACCAGCTGGGGCTCAGCATCCTGGGGAGAGCTGGCAGCCTGAGGCCGTGGCACTGGGGGGACTGGTGGACCATATCGAGCAGAACGAAAACAACTCAAGTTCACTCTCTACAAGGAGGCTGGAAAGAGGCTGTCGCGAGGTGTGGGTCGGCCCCTGCTCCCATGTAACAGTGATAGGATGAGAGGGAATGGCCCCAAGTTGCACCAGGGGAGATTCTGGTTGAGTATTAGGAGAAATTTGTTCTCAGAAAGAGCGGTGATGCACTGGCAAAGGCTGCCCAGGGCAGTGGTGCAGTCACCATCCCTGGAGGTGTTCAAGAACCGTGGAGATGTGGCACTTGGGGACATGGTCAGTGGGCATGGTGGGGATGAGTTGACAGTTGGATTGGATGATCTTATAGATCTTTTCCATCCTTGATGATTCTATGATTCTGTTCTCTGGTTCTAAGTGCAGACCCCATCATGCTCAGACAGGGCACCAGCTGTTAGCTCAAGACTTTCCCAATGCTGTAAGCAATCAGATCTTGGGTGTTTGTTGGCTGCCAGGCTTCCATCTCTGTTTTAAAGCATTAGAAAGGCAGATTAATACCTGTAAGTTGGTATTTTGGAGGAAGTATAATATCACTGCTCTTGCTTTAATACAAATAAGAACAATTTAGGGTTTTTTTTTGCCTTTGAGTACTGGAAAGTGTTTGAGAGGAACAGAAATTGAGCACAGGTTGAAGGCTCCCTAAATAGAACCAACAGTATCCACTTATAGGAGGTAAAATCCTCATTAACAAGTACTCATTCTGCTAAAATGCAGTGGCAGAAATCAGTTCAGGAGGAGCTGAGCCACTGAAGTGCTCCTGCAGAAGGGACATATTCCTGTGATGGGACCTGCCTGGCTGGTTTCCTGCACTACTGTAGGCATCTCAGCAGAAATTGTTTCTGCCTCCTGAGATTGCTGTTTTCAGTGGAGGTTTTCTCCCCTTTATGGTGCATAGATTGCATCAGCTTTTTATATACTGCGGGAGACAGCTAAATGCTGTCTGAACCCCATTCAGCCAGAGCTGCATCATGAAATGGAAGACAAGGAAACTAAGCATCAAGAAGTTGTCAGAGGGATTTAAGTCTGTGCCCTCTTCTCCCTCTCACTCCCATAAACCTGTGCTGGAGAGAGCAGTAATGTGACATTACTTCCATCTTTCATTTTCTTTCCCTCTGCCTTTTATCTGCTTGTTCATAAGCTGGGGAGATCTCTTTGCAGCACCTGTGAAGGTCAGCCACCTGAATGCAATGCCACAGGGACCGAAGTCAGTTGTCCCCTGTTCCATGCTGGAAGCATCAAACAAGTTGGTCAAAACGTGGGCAGCTGCTTGCATGCTCAGTGTTTGCTTGTGGTTGGGTTCTGGTGGGGCATGTTGGGGTCCAACCCAGTTTCCAGACAATGCAAAGTTTATGGGCTCGTGCTTGTCCATCACGTCTCCCAAATGCATTTTAGTTCTGCAGGTTTCACAGAAATAGGCTGATTCATAAGCTCAACCCTGATAGGACACCCAGGAGCACCATGGCACACACCATGACTGCAGGAAAAGCTCTGGCCATAGTCACACTCTGCAGACCCCAGCAGCTCCAAACGCAAGCTGCGTGCCATAAGAACCAGCCTTCATCACCTCACAAAGTTGCTTATTATGCCCTGTGCCTCACAGGATTTACTGTCACCTGGTCTGCGTGTGATGCAGAGCACTGACCTGGGAGTCATGAATCCACAGCTTCCATTCCTACCTCTGCCTCAGTGACAAGGTGGACTGATTTCCATCCAAGTGATTTAAATGAGCCACCGGGGAACCTTGATTTAAATCATCAATGTTTGCTTTTTACATTGGCAGGGGAGGCAGCTTTAATGATGTATGGCCCTACTGCTGTGGCTGAAATCTAAATTCCTGGAATATTCCCACTAGATAATCACTAAAGTTCATGTATTTGCCTCTGGCTAGCGAGCTGCACAGGCGGGAGCCAGCTCTTGGCAGGGCTGGGTGGTTTGGAGCTTCTACGCTTGTGTTGGCAGCCTGAGATGGGCAGGGAGGTGTGAGGCACCTCTGGGCTTCTGTGGAACAGAGGAGAAAAGGGACAGGGCTGCGAGGGCTGGGGAGAGCAGGCAGGGCTATGGGAGGAGGGTGCGTACACCCAGCAGTGAGCTGCGGTCAGGTGCAGGCAGAAAGCAGCCCAGGGCTTTTGGATCTCCAACCTGGATCTGAAGGTATTCAGAGAAAAGCTTCAAGTCTGCATGGATGGATGATTTATAGTGTAAATATACCATGAACATAATATGTTGGGTTTTTTTTCATGGAAATAATTGACTTTTTTGTTACATAATTAGTAAATAGATGGTTGATAATCAAGCTGTCCTGTCTGTATTCTGCTAGCTAGAAGAATGCCATATACCTAGGACCAACAGCACTGGTACCTCTCCCTTCCCCTCCCCTCCCCTCCCCTCCCCTCCCCTCCCCTCCACTGTACCAATACCATCTGACAGGAGGAAAAAAAGACCAACATTAATAATTGCACGATGAGTTCCAAAGCCAAGAAACTTGACTGGCCTTTTTATCACAGATATGATAATGTGGTGAGCAGAGAAGATACAATCAGAAGTTGCTTTCATCTTGGAGATACATAATAAACTAGATATCTATTTCTGCCTCGGTGAGGATTCTCACTGAAGGTATTTTGGAGAGCCCTAATCGCTCCGGTTCATGTGTGTGTTTTGAAACTCATTAACACCGCGGTGCCTCTGCCCAGCAGGGCTCATCAGCACAGGGCTGTAATTGCAGAGGAGCTTCAAAGGGCCCCCTCCTGCCTCCTTGTGATGCTGAGGGAGGCTGGGACAGGGCTCATTTACCAACTACCTGTTTGTTAGGGGCAAACATGGCTATTAAAGATATCTATTTCAAACACCGTGACCAAAGAGCTGGGTAACACTTTGGCCTTTGCGGCTCTTTTCATGTGTGGATCTCAGAGTGCTTTGGCATCACTAATTTGAAGCAGAAATCTCGCTAATTAGCACTGATGTGTGGGACGGAGGGCTGTGCTCTGCAGATCAGCAGCGACACGCGTGGTCCTGATTCCCCATCGGTGAAGGACAGTGTGCAGCAGCGTAGGCTTTGTGCATTGGCTTTAAAGGCTCAGTTCCCTTTGGTCAGGGCAGCATCAGCTGCAGCGCTTAACACCATGAGGCTCCGAACCTGAATAGGAAACTGAAATATTTTTAAATATTTGTGTCCACTTCTTCTCTCCGCAGAGTTATATGGATTGGAGAAGGGGACTGATCTCCACGTGCAGATCTGGTTTTCCCCCTCTGTCATCTGTAGTGTCAGCAATTGGCGGTTGTACAGCAGGGACCTTGGATGCTGCATCTGCTCTAGCAACTGCAGTAAGTTCTGTGTGCTGCATGTTGGAAAAGAGGGTTTTGCAGGAGGCACTGGCTAGGAAACATTTTGGGGAAAGAAAAACAGAGTAGGATGGGAGGCAGCAAGCTACTTCTACACTGAAAAAAAAAAACATTTAGCATTCCAGTTCATCAGCAATATCCTTTGTTTTCAGCTTCCAAAGCACAATTTGCTAAACAGCTCCAAGGAGATCTGCATGGAGAGCTGGGAGTGAAGAAGCCTCTGGGTCAGGAGGGCTGGAGATGTTCGTGTTATCTCCTCAAAGGCTGGGAAACCAAAGAGTGAGCTTAAATGCAGTTGGATTCAGCTGGCAGCTCTGCTGGCTTTGCTGTGCCTCATTCAAATCTTTTGCTTTAGCTGTGAGACCCAGCAAGCAAAGCTTAACAAGTCCCCAAAATACAGCAGTATAATAATGGAGAATGCTGTGCAGCACTTAGCAATAGAAAAGCACGGGTAATGAGGGACTTAATTTGGAACATATCATTTGTCAGATAATTTGGAGGCACATCTCAAAACAGTGTGCAAGAGTGGAGTTTGCTGTACCAGCTGAAGTCACCCCAAATGTTCTTTCTTTGTTGCAAGTCCCTTTTTAAATCTAAGCCTTCAGAAAAGAACCTGGAACCGATAAATGACATAAAAGAATAAATGTTCACAACAAATATTTTGGGTTTGGTTCAAACACAATGTTAGAAAGCTGAATTAATTGTGTTTGTATCAAACCCAAATATATTTTATGAAACAATGAAGCCTCTTAAATGACTAACTGCTGCCCAGAATATATTTTCCCTCAACCAAACTGGATAACAGCATCTCCCTCTTAAATTGGTCAGGAGAACTGGCTGCCAAATGATGATTCTGTGTCCCATATTTATTCACCATCTGTGACTTCCACATCAATTTGCTCACTTTGAAAATCAAAACTTGATTTTTTTTTGTTCCACAACCTCTTTTTTTTCCCTTCTCTACCAGAGCTGAAGGGTAATCCCAATGTGAAAACCAAAGAAAGGATTTTGCTGCTGGTACTCAAGGCACAATGGAGTGGAACAAGTTTCTCTGCAGCTCTGCTGGCTTGGTGCTGCAGTTGAGTTTTGCTTACACCGATGGGCTATAGATGAGCAGCAGATGGGAGGAATTCCTCCAAGTGACCTGTATTATCCCAGATGAATGGTAAAGAGCGTAGGAGGTAAAAGGGAAAGGGGAGGAGTAAATTTGCCTGTTTGTGGCATCCTTTACCAGCCTGAAAGGCTGCACTGACTTGACAAGTGGCAGCTTGTGATGGGAGCTACCAGCTCCTGAAAGGAGGAGAATTGGGAAAACTGGTCCTGGATAACCATCATCCAACATCACTGCATTCCATCTATTTCTGTTCTTAAAAAACACTTGACATTTTGTGGCTACGTAGCAACCTTCTGCATTCACCTCCATGCTCATCATCCCCCTGGCGTTGGCAGAGGTTGGGCCTGAAGAGTGTGACACCCACAGATAGTCTTCTTTGTGTGTCTCACAATGCAAGAAACACTGGGGCACTCAGGAGCGCTGATGGCAGCACAGTCTATGATGAGGAGACATGAAATGCTGCTTCATGCAGAATGCAGTCAGGCAGTGAAACCCCCACACTGCTGAGAGGTCAGGGAGCCCAAGCTGTGCTGGATTTAGGGGTCACTCCAGCACTGTAGTTACAAGAACTCATCAGAGTGCTCAAAACTCAGGCGATAAAGGAACACAAGAAGAATGAAACCCTCAAAAGGAATTTCTCTTGCTCTTCCATCCCCATTTTTTTTTTTGCATCCATCCTTTTGCAGCACTGCACACCTGTTACTATAGTAGCAGATTTTTACCGTGAGCTGATATTGGCCACTTTCAGAGAGTAATCAATCCACTACAGGAAAACCAACACTTCTGCACTGGAGAAAAGGCAGCTGCTATCAAATCATCAAAGTAGTTCAGGCTGAGCTTAGGGGTCTCGAATTGTAAATAATAATAGTACATTTAAATTCTGAGCAGAATGTATGACCGAGCTGCAGATAGACACATTCTCTGACAATTACACGTTACTGCTAGGTTGATCTCTTGTGGTTCCAGAGGGTTAAGCACTCATTACCTGAGTTTGTTAGAGCTGGAGCAGAGTTGGAAAGCAGGGCTGCTCGATGCAGGTTATCCCTGGTATCTTGGTGCAGTGTGGAGCTGCACCCACCATCAGGCTGTGTTTGATGTGGGCTCTTTTGGAAGCAAGCAGATAACTGTCTCTCTCTGCACAGCTTGCATGAAATGCAGTCCTGAAACATGGGCTCAGACTTTATGAACCTTTCCAAACTGCTCTGTGAAATGGATGTAAATGCAAGAGCTTT
Organism: Numida meleagris; assembly: GCF_002078875.1. Taxonomy (NCBI): domain Eukaryota; kingdom Metazoa; phylum Chordata; class Aves; order Galliformes; family Numididae; genus Numida; species Numida meleagris. The sequence goes on along the minus strand of NC_034427.1, from coordinate 3,191,737 downwards.
TGACAAACCCCAAGAACTGATGTATTTTGCTTTGGTTTTATGTCACACTGCATACGCTTTTGATGCCTCTAAATCAGGAATCAATCTGAACTTCCTTAGCTATAGATGTGAGATGGCACTTCACAAGAGAAGGCTGCCATGTGACTTTTCTGGTACTTAGCAGGCTTTATGGGAAACATCAGGATCATTTTTTTGTCTCAGAGGTATTTGGATAGTTCCGTTCCTTCCTCTCCTGAGGATATTTTAACTGTAGTTGTGTAGGTCATCTTTTGGATGGACGGCTCCTTTGGTTTTCCCTTTCTCTTTACCCTGCCTACACAGCTCCTCTGCAGGTGGCAAGAGGAAAGTTTCACCTGAGGACAGCAGCTGGCACCAGGGGACAGCACAGGGGTGGGAGCAGGGTCTGCTCGCTGCTGGGATGGAGCCTGGTGAGGCGAAGGGAGGTGGAGGAAGGGAGAAGCACTCTCACAGGCAATTTTCTGGGAGGAATAAAATTACACAAGGAATGACTGACAAATTAGAAGCACTTTGCACCTAATTTTAATGCGTTCAGATCTCAGGGAGGAGAAATATGTTAAGTTTCAAATTACCCACTTCGCCAGTTGCTGCCTTCTCTAAAATCAAAATCAAACTAAGCATTTGGTACTAAATCTTAAAGAAACAAATTGCTTTCTATGGTACACTGCATTCTTAAAACAGCTTTATTTGAATGTCCAGCTGAGCAAGTTAATTTAGGCGGTGAGGTGGTCCATGACGGCCAAGCATTTGTTATTGAGTCCAGTTACTCACATCAGGACAAATCACACTGCCAGGTAAATTTAAGCTAAGATTAACCTTGGTCTCTGACTCAAAGCCATCTGATGTCCATGAGAGACTTCCAATTGACTTAATGGCTCCTGACGCAGCTCTTGGGTGACATCAGCCATCACTGATGGCCGCACTTGATTTACTAGCCCCAGTGACCTATGATCCCAGAAAAGAAGGTGCTGTTTCCCGAAGTCCTCTTCCCTCCTACTCACCTGGGCATCAGCTGTTCCTGTGCCAGCTCTCGCATCATCTTGCAGCTGGTTACATCTCTCTGCCTCAAGGGAAGGTTCTGGAGGAATGTATTATTCTGGAGTCTACATATAATTCCCTGTTCATTGCAGAGGAGTTGGACTAGGTGACCTTCAAGGGTCCCTTCCAGCTCAAATGCTTCTATGATTCTGAGACATGTACATGCATTGCTCCTGATACCAGAGCTCTAGATGGTCAGAAGACCTGAATCCAAGCTTTCAAGTGCTCTTCAAGCTGGACAGCTCCTCAGTCCATCCCTGGAGATCTTTCCCATGACCTTGGTGCTCACAGGCCTGCTGGTAATGCAATGTGTCCATTTTAGTTAATGTAAGTGATCTGAAATTGCCAGTTCAACATCCCAATTTAGTAATGAGGCTTATTGAAGCTTATGAGCTGCTTTGGCTCACAACACAATTAAATTTCAGGAAACAGAAAATATTCCAGTGAGGCTGGTGGATTCATAATACTATTTGTGGCTTAATGCATAATAAAAATCTGCCATTTAAGGTTTAATATAATATGCAACGGCCCTAAATGACCAGGAAAAACATTATGCAAATTTTTTAGGGAAGTTACTGCCTCCAGTAAATGACAATTTATCAATGGCTTTTAAACAAAGGGCTTTCCTCATGGCTGTGGAGCAACAAAAATGCAGAAACGAGAAACATTAAGTGGATTATAGAAACAGGAGGTCAGCATCTACTGCGCAGTGAATGGTTGTGAGCTTTCTTGTCAAACAGGGCAGGAATGTGATCCACCATTATTGCTGTGTGCTAACAAACTACATTACAGCCCCCAAATAACAACAACAGCAACAACAATAACAACAACAAGAATATAATAGTTGTGTTTAAAAATAATGAGGGTTTTTTTTTAATATAGCACCTTTCATTTATTTTTTTCTTCCTGTCTTTTCCACTTTAAGTGTTTACTAAACATTTCCAGACTTATTTGTAAATACGAGCATTAAAAAATCTTTTATTGTCAGTAAGCTTCTTGTATTAGCACATGAATCTGAATTACAAAGCGTAACTCTGCCAAATTCTCATTGAAATGCCCAGCATTGGGGTGCTCGGGGTCCTCTGGGGTTATCTGCTGCCATGGTCATGTCTGGAGGCAAAGCTGCTCAGGAACCAGGTTTGCACCCATTGCAGAGATGGACACATCCTGGTTTACACCTTGCAGAGGCTGCCCCCATCTTTTTTGGGAGGCTGAGAGACAATCCCACCATAGCCAAGTGCCTAACGTTATAACGGGCTTTGAAAAATGCTTTGACTATTATAGAGCTCTTTTTTTGCAGTCATGCCATCAATTCTGTATGAGGAGATATTTTATTTTAAATGTGTTATGAAGATACGGAGGCATTTGCATTGTTAATTTCTCAGATGTCAAACAAACACCATTATTGCAAAATGAATGCAGCTATCCAGCTGAGAAACAGATCCATTCACTGCAAATAAGTGAAACTTAAAAAATGAATGAGATCTACTGATTGCAAGTATCACCAGAAATTAATAATCCTCCAGGAACTTCTCACACAAATGATAAGGAAAGAGCTGTAACTTGTTTGCTTCCAGTTGCCGATCTTCATCCCTCCCTGAGGTGCAGGGGATCACACTGCTGTCTCTTAGCATCCTTTCCCCAAGCCCAGTTGCTTCTCTCCTCTGCTATGCCATGGCCATGGTGTTCTGTACATCTTTGTCTCTGTAATAACAGCTTCAGCTCTTGGAAAATTAGGTGAGATGAACTTGTTATGTGACAAATTAAACATAAACAGCTCCAAAAAGCATTTTCAAGTATTTGTCTGTGTCTCAATATTCATCCATGAGATGAATCACTTGAGTTACAGAATGTGTGGATGTGAAAAATCCAGTGGAAATGATAATTTGATTACTGCCCATAATTCTCACAAATCAAGCATATCAGTTACGCACAAGTAGGCTGTCTGAATGTCTGTAGTTTTTCTTATTTTCTTATTTAAATCTAATTAAACAGCTGATTGTGGGCCCTTGTATGCCTTTCCACACAGTTGGTACTTGATGTGGAAAGCAACAGGCAGATATTTATTTTATGGTGATGCAATAGCTGAGTCTCACAGGGCTGAGGGCTGCGTGCCCTTCTCTGTATCATCTTGTTTCAAATATTGAGAAAACACAAGAGACACATTTATTTGCAGATGTACTTACAGAAGATCTAATAAACTGATCTCCATGTCGAGCTATATTCTACTTCTTTTTTTTGGCCTTGGTTTGAAAGCCTTTCTGTGTGTGTTGAGCAGAACAGCTAAGGAATTAGCAGCTTTATTGTACATTTAATGATAATATCGAAGCATGTGGCTGAAATAGAGCAATCACCTTGCTGAATTAGTGACAAGATTCACACTTAATGTCTTTTACCAGAAAATCATAACACATCCAGCAAATGCTATTTAAAAAATAGTACAGGTACAAAAGCTCACTATAATGAGAAGTTACTGCAGGAAGAGTGGATATTAATTGTTAACAAGGTTATAAATCCTTATGTTCATGGACTGAACACATAGGCTAGGTGGTTAAGAAGTTATTTATCCTTGCTATTAATTTTTAAGCTGAAAGAATTCATCGCAAACTAACCTAATTATTTTTACAAACTCAACCATTTTTTGGAACAAACAGAGCTCCCTGAATAGTCCTTTGGATTAAGCAAGAGTTTGTCTCTGTGTAAGCAAAGGGTTGGTTTAAATCTGAGAGCAATCTTTGCCTTTCCCTGAATATGGCTTTGACTTACTGAGAATTAGGTCCTCTAACAAAGGAACTTTGGGATTCTTAGAGGAAAAACAAAGTGTCCATGTTGAATAAGGTGTAAACCATATCTAGACTGCACACACTACCCCAGTGATGTGATTCAGTAAACATATTTAGCCAAGATAATCAATTATAATTTGATTCAATACACACTTTTCCAACCTGATTCTGAGAACAGTGTAATGGTGAAGAAACGGAGCCAGAGAGCAATGAAGCTGCTCGTGCACATCCAGGCCAGCACATCTGCTTTGCGCTCATCTTCTGTTGATTTCAGTAGGGTCAGGATGGCAGCAACTGGGACTACTCCAAGTCTGTTATTTCAGATGATTTTCAAAAATAACATCTTTTCATTTGGTTTATTTTGCCATAAAGTCGCTGACTTCATCCTGCCAAATCCACTGGTAATGAAGTGCAGCCTGAGTGCAGCACATCGACATTAAATATGTAGAAGTGTCATCCTGACCTGGGCACCAGAACCTTGTACTACATATCATGTTCTTGTGCCATCGCGCTAACAGGAGCATTTTGGAATTGCTCAATTTCTGAGCTGAATCCAGATTTTAAAACCAGTCTCCAAAAGGTATCTGCTCACTTAATTCATTTGTGGTAATAGCCTCAAATGAGAGGCATTCATTTCCTCTTAGCATAACCATGTTATGAAAGCCTATTGTGAATGAGGCACTTGTAGGAAATCTTAATTGTTTTTTAAAGCTTCCTCTCAGATTTGGAAGATACGTTTGCCCTTGTACAAGAGAGCTTTTTCTGTACTTGTGAACAGACTTTCTTGAGCTTTATTAGACCTCAAAATCACTGCAACTCTCTGGAAAAAAAATGACAAAGAACAAAACCTCCACACAGTTTTGTGAATCCCAATGCTTTTTGGTAGTTGAAAAATGGATAAATACACTACATTTACATAGATAATTTATTTTTTCTACAAAAAAGTGCTCTTTTTCCTCCTACAGTGATAACAGATGTAACTCGACATGTTTGATAATGCCTAGCACCACCCAAATGACAACGGGACTTGACAGAAACTGGGAACCATAATAATTTCATGAACTCTCTTCTAATGTCCTGTAGCCCAGCAAATCGCTGTGGGCTGTACAGCACAACTACTGCTTGTCAGGTGTCTTCTTCCATTGTCTGTGCAAATGCACAGTTACATTTATTATCTTTCTCAAGGGCTATGCTAACATTTTACTTAACTGGTAGATAGGACTTAGAAGTGCACATGCAGCCAATTCAGAAAATTCAGATAGCTAGTAGAACTTCCCTTGTACTAGAGAATTCTAAGCAATACTTCATGTGCTGTAAAATATCTGTACGCCAAATGACAGGGAAGAGGCAGTACAGGGACAATCACAGGATTATTGAAGTCGGAAAAGACCACCAAGATCACCAAGCCCAACCCCAGCCCACCTCACCATGTCCACTGACCACGTCCCTCAGTGCCACATTTCCATGGTTCTTGAACACCTCCAGGGACAGGGACCCCACCACCTCCCCGGGCAGCCTGTGCCAGTGCATCACCTCTCTTTTCATAATACCAACTGGAACCTCCTCTGGTGCAATTTAAAATCATTCCCTCTTGTCCTATTGCTGTTACCTGGTAGCAGATGCTGACCCCCACCTCACACAACCTCCTTTCAGTTGTGGAGAGTGATAAGGTCTCCCCTGGGCCTCCTCTTCTCCAGACTGAACAATCCCAGTTCCTTCAGTTGCTCCCCCTAAGAACTGTGCTCCCAACCCCCCACAATTCTGTTGCCCGTCTCTGGACGAGCTCCAGAACCTCAATATCTTTCTTGTAGTGAGGGGCCCAACATTGAACACCATACTTAAGGTGCAGCCTTACCAGAGCAGTGTACAGAGGGACAGTCAGTCTTGGCTCAGATGGTAGGTACAGATCTCCTACTGGTACTCACTGGGATGCTAACACACAGTTGTTTCTCTGTGCTGTTCACTATATTGCCCAGTTTCAAAGGAAAAATCTCTTCCAATTTTATCTAGAGCTAGCTTTGTGAGGGCCACCAAACATATTTTGGTGACCTGGCCTTAATTTTGCAAGAGTTTTATAATCATCTCACCTAACATACGATTTTGTTATTTGTTAAGCTATCGTAATCTTCAGAAGATGCATTTTGCAGTTATTTGTAGTTGGGGTGATGAGATCAGACTAATGGACTTTTCTGCACGTGGCTGGTCCTCAGCAAATTCACTAGCATTACTGCAATGCAACAGTTTAATTAGAGCCATTTCTGGCAATGAAACCTAAAACGGTGCCAGTTTGCTATTGCTCCTCAGGGAAAGGTGGGACAGAACTGCCTGGCTCCCTGTGGTCCTCAGAAGATGCCACATGGGGCCTTTTCCAGGTCTCTGGAGCCTTGGAGATGGCTAACATACCAAAAATGATTTCCCTCCCATTCCATTTCTGACACCAAAGAACCAATACCTGCCCTCAGGTCCTCCCAGAACATGTCTACGGCCAGATGGAAGGGGGAACTGCTGGGGCAGCTCTAACCAGCTGTGTGTGGCACTGTGTTGTGCAGACACTATTTTGGGGTGTGAACGGAATGCAAAGAGCTCTCAGTCCACAGCACACATCTGCGTTCTGCTAAAACATCACCCACTGGCACTAATCTTTATGCATCAGTTTAATATTTACATTGCAATTCGAGACAGACATTTCGGGTACTCAAATTTAGGTTGGAACAAGGAGGAAAAGGAAGCTAATTCCTGCCATTGGAACTAGGAATTGCGAGCAACTCGTAGTTCCATCTGCGCACACGCACAGGAGCTGGCATTCCAAATGCAAAGAAGAGGTCTTCCTCATTCATGCTCTATGGCACGTATTATTCTCCTCTCTCCAGGGACCAAAAGTAAATGCAGAGTCTATGGAAGCACCATTCCCAGTGGAAAAGCATTTTTCCTTCAGTTTCCTCTCATTCACCATGAGAACTAAAGGCACTTTCCCTTTGGGACGGCAGATGAGTGTTCCCACAGAACACCCTGCGTTGAGCAGGAGCTGTGGCAGCTCAGCAGTCTGTCTCCTTTTGTCTTTCTGAAAGTTCTGAGCCCTTGTTATTAAGCTTTGCTGCCAGAGGGCTCATTGCATTTGTTTGATAGATGTAAGTACACCTAGCCAAGGGAAAGGTGAGAGAGATGGGTCAGGGAGGAGACAGCATCTTCAGCTCTGATTTCAGTGACAAAAAGGTACAGACGTGTTTATAATCCAGAGGGATTTTTATTTTAAAAGTGCTTGAAAGATTAATGGCAGCCTGGGAAAATCAATAGCAGCTCATCACAGGCAAAATCTTCTGGAACACAAAACCCCACTGGGGGGACAAAGCCAAATTACGGCAGCGCGTAGAAGAGCTAATGAGCCTGTGATTAAAATGGGGGAGTAGCTGTGTCACCCTGCACCTCTACCACAAGCTTCCTGAGAAAATGGGCCCTTCAGTGTGATCCCCTTCAAAGAGCATGAAAATAATTAAGATATCACTAAAAACAAGTTGGGCACTTCAGACCTCTAAACATGATACAAGAAGCATGGTACATGATGTCTTCCTGCCTCGGTTTCCCTCCTCTAAAACTATGAAGTTTTTTTGTCTTCTATCGAACCTCTTTCCGACTGGTGTAAGGCAGAAAGCTTTTGCTTTTGGAATGTAAATGCACGGTGCTTCACCCAGGAGAGCCTTGCTCTTGGCAAACATCTGATATTTCCAAGTGAAAACTCTGTCAAATGAGTTCCTTAAACCTCATCAGGGAAAAACACCGTATAAAGGATAGCCCTGAACTTGCTGGAGATGAAGTTGTCTTACAACAGTTTTACAGCGGTTATTAGGCATTCGGGGCGCTAGTAAGTTATACGAATGGGTGAGATGATCTCTCTTTCAAAAAGTCACCTGAAAGCAATAGCAATTTAAAACCACAAAATACCCCTCATCATCTCTGCGATGCAAAATGAAGTCAGAAACAAGGTTGTGGAGCATTTCTGGCACAATGCCTTTGCAAGGCCCTGTTGGGAAGGAGAGAATGAAACTGTGCATGTGTTGAAAGCTATTCTAATAATATTTATCAAAAGAAAAAGCCTCACAGAGTCAGCTGCTAGGGCTGAATCAGAATGTGTCAACATCCTACTGCCTGCGATCTACGTTAGATCTAAAGGATTTGGCAAGGAATTTGGATCAGAGCAATTACCTATGTGGCTATTTGTTAAGGGTTGTCTCAAACACAGCACTCAGAGAAATTGAACTGTCAGAAGCTAATGCAAGAATAATAAGAGGACATTTCATCTCCACTGGACACCAGAGATGAATAGCAGGTAAGTCTGAATGAAAAAAAAAAAAAAAATTGTATTTGTCTTTAGTTTTTGTTAAAGGACTATAACATGAATAATGAATATTTTAAGGAGAGAAGACTGGGCCTTCAATTTCTTTCAATAATGTTAGTGTTGTATATACTGGTTTGAATAAAATACATTTCATAAAACACCTACACACAGCTCTGCAATGCATTATGGATGGCCCCTCTTGAGAAATCTTACATTGCTTTCAATTTTGACACAGTGATATAGTAATAATAGAAAATTCAGGCATAATATTCTGCCTGCATCTTTTTTCCCCCTTTTATTATTCCTTGCCACACTGGGTGAGCACAGATATGCCTTTCTGAGGCTGCCTTCAGCAGCTCTGGTGGTGCAGCTGGGCTCGCAGGGGAGGTATCTGAGGCAGCAGGAAGGTCGCGTCCTGCATGCTGTAGGCTGAGCAGGGATGATGGAACTTTTCCACCAAAAGCCTCCCCAAAAAGCTCAGTTTCTGTACAAAACGATGCCACTGAGGCTGGAGGAGCTGCCAACAGACACGGTCAGGATGAGAAATAGAGTCACACGGCACAGGAGGTCCCTTTGGGATCACGGAGGAAGCTCGGATGCTTGGGCATGGACTTTGCCTTCAGCCTCTCCCTTGCAGCCTTCCTGCTAACTCTGCTGCATCTATTTCCTTTCAGCGTGTGCTGGGCTCTCATCGCCCGTTTGGGTGGGCTCTTGTATTAGCAGCAGGGTGGATGCATCTGGCTTCCTGCTTTGCGTGCACAGCCCAATTTCTAGGCAGTGCAATTACAAGGGAAATGTTGAAATGTTGTGGTAAACAATTGGGCTTTTAAACTAAAAAGAAATCTGTTACTGCTGAACAAATGGCAAATCAGGCAGTGCCATCCATCCCGGGCTGGATCCAAAGCGTGGAACTGAGCAAGGACAGCAAGAGGGCAGTGAGACACAAGGAGACGGTGCTGCAGGCTGGTGCAGCCAGCACTAACGAGCACCATGGCCGGGGCTCACTGTGCTTCGCAGGTCCTGCTTTTTGCTTCAGCACCCAGGGAAAAGCCCAGCAACGCTTCCACATTGCTTGTGCCAGGAGGGTTTGCTGGAATAGGAGTAGGGGTGGAAATGGGAGACGCATCCCCATTTCATTTATGCTTCTGATGGCAGCATGAGGCTGCAAAACTCCACTGGCACAAATATCTCTCCATTTGTTCCATGCTCGGGGTCCTGATATGAATTGTCATCATAGAAACATAGAATGGCGTGGGTCGGATGGGACCTTAAAGATCACCCAGTTCCAACCTCCCTGCCATGGGCTGGCTGCCCCCCACCAGCTCAAGCTGCCCAGGGCCCCATCCAGCCTGGCCTTGGGCACCTCCAGGGATGGGGCACCCACACTTCTCTGGGCAGCCTGAGTATGGTGAGCAGGCAAAGTGGCTGTCTCTGCCTTCGTGCTTCTTCAGAGAAATCCCAACCCTAGGAGTGTGAGTTTGTGCTCTACAATGTTGAGAAAGAATACATTAAAGAACAAAAAAGTGAAAGTGAGGGCAAAGTTAACCACAGTAGATGTACTTTGCTTCATGGATGAAAGTTGCTGCTGCAGGTATTCATTCCCCTGCTATTGGAATCCTCCTCAGGCTGAGGATCAGCCCTGAAGCTCCTCAGCATCCATCAGAAGGGTGCTGCACATACCTTGCACCTACCGCTTCTGATCCAGGAGGGCAAGTGGGCACTTCAAGTGAGAATAATTATTAATTATCACGACAATTCACAGAGCTATCAGTTGTCTTCAAGCTGTCTGTTGTGAAAGCATTAGTCACCTGAATGAGGAGAATTGGTACTTGGGGTGGTAAATCTCCAACCATGCAATGGATCGTAAATATTCCAAAGTAAATCAGCCCCATACAGGATACGGCAGATAAAAAATAGCAAAGATAGCCAGCAAAACTAAATTAGCTTTGGAAAAGTTGTTACTGGGCATGAAAAGCATTATGCTCATGGAAGCTATGAACCACATCACAGAAATTGGGTGCAAAATGTACCCACAGACCTGCAACCAAAGGTAAAAAGCAACATTCCTTCCAACAATTAGTAATCACAACATTATGTTCCTTCCCATTACTGTCAGCCATGCCAGAGCCACCCACTAGGTAAAATTATAGGGTTACAATAACAAGTGTATATCAGCTGATTAGCTGAGAGCTCCCCCAGAGCTGAGCTGCACAGTAGGAAAGTGTGGATGGGCACAGAATAGAAAGCAATTCTGGGGTAAATCCTGGGGTAAATCTGCACACACACGTTTACTCACATGCACACATACAGAGCACTGAAAGCAAAATATCAGACGAGGAATTAGGCAAGAAACCACTTCTAGGGAAGAACAGAAAATAAAGGTGCATTGGAAAGCAAGAATCTGCTTACAGTTCATCAGACTGCAAGATGTGAAGAGCTGTTTTGGGATGTTTGGACATCTCCAGGGGATTTAGCCCTGCTCCTCATTGAATTCCACCCTTCCTCACTTGTTTGTGCACCTGCACCATTCATTTTGTACTGCTGCTGCTGCCTCTCCACAAGTCCCCATCTCAGGCGTCTGCCATGTGGAAATGTGGAGAAAAGGAAGAATAAAAGGGAGGAAAGAGGGGAGGAGAAAAGAAGTGGGAAGTATGCATGGCAGCAGGAGGGCGGCATGGAAGGGGGCCCAGAAAGCCCCATTGTCCTGGGATATTCCAGGAGGTGGCTCAGTGAAGTGGGATATTGTAGGGAGGTCCTTTTGGAAGCAGAATTAGTGCTCTAGAGCAGCATAGGTTAATGAGACAAAATACAGCTCCTTTAAATCCTCCCCGTTCATAGGACAGATTTTTTTTTATTTTTATTTTTTTTTCCATGAGGAAATGGAAAATTTCCCTCTCACAGTTCAGTATTATTTGTGAAAAATTATCTGTGTGGAAAAAATACAATTTCCCAGTCAGCTTTCTTGCTGGTAGCCAGCTGTCTGCCAACTTTGCTAACATCACCAGATCTAAAATTACAGCTGTGGGGCAGATTTTGCTGTCTGCAGTTCATAGGAGTTGTCCAACCAGGTCTTAGTGGGGGCTCGTCCCGTCTTGATGCTCACTGAAGCAAGGTGCTTTGGAGGACTGGCTCTGTGCTCTGTGTATGTATTTCTTCCCTCGCAACTCTTCCCCTCCCTTCATTCCTGTATCAACCATTGTCTTACATTTTTCTTATTTCACTGCCTTATTTCTTCTTTTCTGTCTTTACTTTCTCATTTGTTAAATCATTAATTCTCTTGCACATTACCATAACAAGAACCATACCCATTTCTGCACCAATACTAAGGGAAGCTCTGTTGGCTTTGAATGGGGAACAGACCCTTCTACAGCTTCCATGCAGAGCTCAAGCTCTCAGTAACAGAAGTGTGCAGGGACCAATTGCAAATGGGAAACGAGTTTCATTTCAGGTCTGCACAAGGACATTTAGAGCTAAATCTGCCTGGCATTATTGTTTGAAGTCCCCAGAGAACACCCAAGGACTGAGTAGGCCACGGAGGTTTTCATAGCGATATGACTCATTATGATGATATATATCTTAATTACAGAGTAGCAAATGTAATCCCTGAGATAGTTTAGTCTAACTTGAGTAAAGGCAATAAGAGACCCACGGCTGCAGGCAATTCTGATATATTTTTTTAAAGAACAGATAGACAGCCTTTCAATTTGTTGTTTTCCAGATACTACTGAAGCTTAATGAATAAATAAGTACAAAATTAAAGGCTCATTACGCACCCAAAAAGTCTCCGTCATTTATTAAACCTTTTAGAGGCAGCAAGGAAAAGGGAGAAGTGCCCATTAGAAGGATAAACATATCACAGATCTGAATGTCAAATCAAATTGAGCAAAAATTAATTAACTCGGTAAGCATTAGAAGGGAGAGCCTGGTGTGAGCAGACCTGATGTTTACCTGTCCTTCTTTCTCAGCCAGCTCAAAAGGCAGCAGAGGCTGTGAAGGAATTAATGTGTGCCAGGTGCACACGGCTCACTGTCGTGAAAGAAGCCCCTTCCTCATTTCAGAAACCACTTTTCTCGTGTCTTGAAGAAATTGTCTGTAAACGGGCCTCTCCCTTGTGCCAGATGTTCTGAGAACTGAGACTTCTCTCAAGCTGCCCTCCCAGCTGGGGAATTATTAACCCAAAGATCCCCCTGAAATTGCTGGCCGAGTCATTCGAGTGAGTTTTGGATCAGGCCCCCAGTGCCAGCTGCTTTATGGCTACAGCTCAGCTTACAAATGATGCCCTGAAACTGAACTATCTGTAGCTGAGAGTTAATCCCCTTGAAATCAATAATTCCTGATCCCTGAAGCTGTAGTTTCGGTGATGGACGGCTGGCAAGTGAGAGCCAACTTTGTGAAATCATCCCTTTTCCTCCTTTCTCTGAAAGAAGATTTTTTTCTATTATTATACCATCTGATAAAACAACTGTAATCAACTCTTTTCTGCTCCATAAAATAGTTACTGCTAATTACTAATTATTGGGAATACACTTTCTACCGTATCTGGAAGCATTATAGTGACTGGGAGTTAACAGTGATCATTACTTTTAGAAGAATCACTATTCACTTCTAAGAGGTTACATATGGCACGCTGAAGAGTTTTTAAATGACGTGAGCCAAATAATATTTGAAAAGGAGGTTGATGATTGTAGGATATTAATATATACACATTTTAACACGTGTTTGCATATGTGACTATTCACTGCAAATTGAAATTCAAGCCATTGCATCCACTAGATGCTTACTGGCCATTTGCATACAAAAACACTTGATTTGTGTAGACAATCACTGTAATTGCATGGGCAAAGAGCTACTGCCTTGTGCTTTCCTCTTGCAGAAGTTGTTTTTAGGCATTAGTAAGTGCTAGCAAGCAGAAAACAAACTCACTGGGAAGTTATACCCCTGTGCAGAGAATGAGGCATTTGCAGTATTTCTTCTTTAGGATGTCACTGTTTCTGGGGAAAGGAATTAGTGAGGATCAAACAAAAGTGACCCAAGTACAGAGAAATCCCATGTCTTCCAGTCTAGGAACACTCACTCTATAATCTTTGTATAAAACTATTATCTGCTGCAGAGGAGAAAATCAACCAAATGGATAATGACAAATCAGAAAGTCTCATTAAAGCAGTGAGGAATGCATTTGACCATCAGTCCTAAGATGCTGCTGTCTTCTGGGCAGCAGAGATGGTGCTGGAGCCTGGGCCAGCAGGGGTCTGCAGGGCTCCTGGCACTCAAGTGCCACCTTTCTGCCCCAGGTTGTCCTCGGTAGAAACTGGGAAAGATCAGATAAGAACTGATCAGAATATTCACCCAAAACCTGAAATGGAGAGAGGAGAAACTTCTCTGGAGGTTCATAAAAAGGACTTCTTTTGAGCTACTCCATCTCCCTTCCACTGATATTTCCTAAGGCAGCCAAGTATCTGGAAGTCCTCAAACTCACTTCGGACATCAAGCCTACTTCTGCATCCCAAAAAACATGCCACCAGCTGAAATTGTCGAGTTCTTACCCAGGTCAAGAAAAAAACAGGACTAAAGATTTGTTTCTCCTAGCAGCAGAGACCCATAAATTGAGAATGCTTTGTCCATATCTGAATCAGCACTGGTTTATGCGGCATGACATTGGACAGACACTAATTCTAACTTAATTAAGATGTAATATCTTCTGTGTGAAGGTACTCCTTGCCAGGTGCTTTAATCAGCCATAGGAGTACACACAGGAAGAAAACAAAGTTATTGCTGCTTCCAGGGACTGCAAGCAGTGTTGGCTTCCCCACAGATCCTTGGGGCAGCTCTAGGAAACCAAGACACTTACCTGGTGGTTGGTTTTCTCCTTCCACACCTCAGCTGTAGACACTGATGCCATCGCTGCCCTCATGACTCAGCCCATGTGGGAAGTCCTTCCTCCCCGACTGAAGTGTTTTCTTCAAAGCCTTTGCTAATCCAGGAAAGACCATCATTAAAATGCTTGCTTCCCCTTTATTTCCATTAACGAGCATAGAATCATAGAATTGTTTCAATTGGAAAGGACCTTTAAAGGCCATCTAGTCCAACTCCCCTGCAGTGGACAGGGACACCTACAGCTCCATCAGTGCTCAGAGCCCCCCAGCCTGACCTTGGGTGTCTGTAGGAATGGGGTACCACCACCTCTCTGGGCAACCTGTGCCAGTGCTTCACTAATGCTATGGGAATTCTTTCAGTTCTTTGCCTTGTTAGCCATTCCATTCCCTCTTCATCCCTTCCCGACCACATCTCCCTTCTCTGGCCTAACTTTCCCTCCACTCTTCAAATAAATCCCTCTGAAAACAAACCCTTCCCTTTCCAAATCTATACGAAGAAGCATGTAATACTGTTCCTCTTTCACTAGTTTGCAAATGCATTAAATAAAACATCATCTTAAAGCCTGAGGAGCAGCCTGAAAGTACTTTGAGCGCAGGCTGGGTGTTTTTAATCCCTTCATTACATCTATAAAGTAATACACAATATTAACCAAGGTGCAAGTAACCCACTTCAAAAATGTACTTTAGTTTATGGACTTGCAGCCCCATTAATTCTACTACATAATTCGCCTGAAGGAGAAACAGAAAATGTTCATTCCATGTAGAACAGCGAAAAATCCATCCCTTTTTATTTGCAGGAACGAACATATAATGTAGATAAGTCTTAGCTATAGCAAATGAGATATGAGCAAGAGCTCCATTAGTGGTGAATGGCATTTTCAGCCATGGATTGCATGGGAAAATAAACTGGGAGCCCTTTTGCTCAGCGAAGAGCAGTGGATGAAAGAAGCAACAGCACAAGGTTAACTCCGACTCAAACTCCCTCTTGATGCAAATGTTTATTTTTTATTTGGTGTTATTTTTTTATCTCTTTTAATATTTGGGTGAGTTTGTGAAAGTATAAATTTTGGAGGAAAATGCAGTTTCAGGAGGAAGCCGCTCATGGTATGAGCTTTTTTTAATTTGGCTAACATTTTTGCTATAGAAATAGAAAACAACATGAAAAAAATGTGCTCACAAAACTGCTTGTTTTTTGCTTGGACTTCCAAAAATAAAACTGGCATAGATTTTTAAAAGTCGAAAAAAGGCTTAAATAACGAAGCAGCGAAAAGCATGTGGCAATTTTAAAGTTTGATGAGGTGTTCTCAGTTGATCCAAAACCTTTTATTCAGATTTACTTTCCTGTTTTTCAAAACAGGTTACTTTCATTAACCTTGTCTCTCTCCATCCCCGACAAAAAAATCTCCCAAACCTCAAACCATATTCTACCTCAGTTGGACTGAAATACATTTTTATCCATGCTATTTCTTGTTTTTACCTTTGAACTTCCCCTTATCCTGCCTCTAGACCAGCTGGTGTCAAAGCCTACTGTTCGTGCAGACCTTCATTTGCAAGCAGAGATGAACTCCCCCTCACGTGAAGCGTGGACCTGGGATCACAGGGGGCTCGACCCCAATTTCCAGATACAAGTTTCAATCCAGAGTTGAAGCCCTATCTTGATTCACTCACATCTTAAGTTTGACTCAGTCAGAACTTCAGCTGAAAACTTAATAGAATAAGAAAACTCCCTACAGCTGTAAACACAAGTCAGCCATCAATCTGTGTTGTCTTTATTATATTCTATTTGTTCCAGCCTAGAAGAGCTCAGTAACTTGTGGAGCCAAGCCCAATAAGCAGAGATAGCCCCCAAAATGATTCCTGCAGGGCACTACGACCTCAACCAGTATTTAACTTTAACTTCCTTGTGACAGCCAAATGTGAGAAGTGTCTGGAAACAAAATCTTCTCTTGGTATGGAATGGTTAAAAGATGTCTGTGGTCTGTGAGAACCCCTCAGACCAGCCAGGAAATGTGCCCCAAGCTGATTACTCTTCCCAGGTGCTGCAGGTGACAGCTGAGATCTCAGCTGGTGAATCCAGTCCCGCCAGCTATCCTGTACTGCCCTTCATGCTGGTTGTCTTATGGAAGTGCAAGCAATGAGGTAGAGCCCAAATCCAGAAAATCTATCTGAAATCCTTTTCTTTAAAACTTTTAAAGGTTCGGCTTCATGATCTGCTGAAGGGTAGCTAATCAAAACTCTTAGAGCTGCTCCCAAGCTCAGATGTGCTGCACAGATGTGTAAGAATCACTGGCTAGACAGTATTTATAACCAATCCTGAGACCCATAAAGCACAGTGCAATAAATCCCGAGTTAAGAGGACTACAGAAACGTCCTGGAGCTGAACAACCAAATAATCATTATAATTATTAATACTGATCTTCTATAAAGTGATCTTTTTCATTAGGAGATCTGAAAGAGCTTGACAAAGTGTGTTATTACAGACACAGTCAGCATATCTTTATCTAAAATGTTTTCCACTGGGACACAGCATCTCACTAAGCCTATGATGTCCCATTATATGTTGCCTGGTATTGCTAACACATGCTGAAATGCCGTGCAAAAATAGAATGATTCAAAGACATCTCTATTTTTTATCCGAGCCACAAATTGTGTTCGAAATGGAGTTTTCAGAAATAGAGTTTTGGGGAGCGGGGAGGAATTTATAGTTCACAAACGGGTCTTGCAAATAGCTGGGAGATGTTCCAAACCAGAAGAAAATACATCTTCAGATATTTGCCACAAAATGATCAGTCAACCATTTCAGCGGCTCTTGGTGAAACAGATGCAGGAACAACATCCACGTGCTGCCTGTCTGCTCTCTCTCATCCTGCCAAGCAGGTGCCCCACTGCACACCCGTGGCTGAAGGCTCCTGGTGGCGGGGGTGTCCCTTCACAAGTTTCCTTTGCATGCTCCTAATTATGTTTTGCAAAAGCTAAAGGGATATTGGTGCGTGTTAATGAAATCAAAGACTCTTAAAAGCTCTTTGCGCCCTAGGGTTATACTTTTATAATTTACAAAGATTTTGCTACACATTCAATCCTGGCTTGCAGAAAACAGTTCTTTCTGAAACACTGATGCATATGCAGCGAACAGATAGCTTTTATTTGTTTCTTAAAAGACAGCTGTTAATCAACTACAGCAACCAGTTGCAAAATACTTTAAGCCAACTGGATTAAAGTGATTATGGGCTTATTAAATGGATTAAGTTCTATCGATAACTGGTTGTCAGCCAGAAGAGCTGAACTCCTAATCAGCTAGAGAAAAAAAAGACCAAGCCAACCACTTACAATTGTGGTTCACCTTGAACTTATCGGTAACTTCTGCTAGTTTCAGTCATGTTTCTATAGCAACCAGGGTAATTGACATTAATTACCATATTTTGTCTGTGGTTATTTTGTGCTAATTTCATTTTTGAATTGCTCTGAATTCTAATGTGAGACCATAGTAACAGTTTTTCACTCTGCTTTTCATAAGGTTTTGCGGGCACTGAGATACAGCCCCAACATACATCAGTGACATCCCACACACTCACATGGGGAAGAAGAATTTCAGGTGCTATGAACTGATCGCAAGCAGAAATAATTAAATGCCACCTATTTTCGTTAATGATGATTAATAAAAAATGCAGAATAATAATTAAATGTGTGCATTTTTGTGGGATCTTGGCTTCATGAAATGCTGTTCAGTGTCCCAGAGCTCCTGTGGCATCAATTGGAGGCACCTGGACTTCATCTGAGTTTGTTGATGAACATCTTTAATAGCAGAGCCTTCTGCATGCAATATAATGATGTTCTAGAGAGTCCCAAGCTGTAAAGTGCCATTTTTTCTTTCTCAGCTTGTTATCATATGCCATAAAACTACTGTACAGCATAGCTGCTGTCAGGCTGGGGGAGAAAAGAAGGTGAATTCAACTCAAATTGAAAAAAATGGATTTTCACATAAGCATGAAAACTTCAAAGCTCTTCTAAGAGCAATGAATGGAGCTGTGTTAAACTCAATGAAAAAAAAAAAAAAAGAGGATCCCGCAAAACTCTGCGTCACTGAAAATATTACCAATACATTACAGAACCTACAGCCGTAGGTTCAAAATATAGTTTAAATCCCATCTTCTGATATATCCACTCATCACAGAATCACAGAATTGTAGGGGCTGGAAGGGCCCCTAGAGATCATCGAGTCCAACTGCCCTGCAAAGCAGGCTCCCCAGACCAGGTTGCACAGCTCGGCGTCCAGGCAGGTATTGAATCAGCATTAGTGCATATTTCAGAATATTATTAGTCCTACTGTTCATAGAATCATTTGAATTGGAAGGGACCCTTAAGGGCCATCTGGTCCAACCCCGTTGCAGTGCACTGGGACACCCACAGCTCCATCAGTGCTCAGAGCCCCACCCAGCCTGACCTTGGGTGTCTCCAGGGATGGGGCACCAGCCTTGTCTCTGGGCAGCCTGTGCCAGTTCTTTTCTATCCTTATCACAAAGAACTTTTTCCTTATATGAAGTCTAAATCTCCCCTCTTTTAGTTTGAAAGCATTTTCCCTTGTCCTATCCCAGCAGACCCTCCTAAAGAGTCTGTCCTCTTCTTTCCTACAGCTCCTCTGTAGAGACTGAGCTAGATATGAAGCTAGATTCCATGCCAGGCCATGACTCTGGCCACCCTCACTGCTAAGAAGAAGATGGTATTTTTCTCCTTTGGATATGGCTTCCTAATATATGTCAGTATTCCCTAAGTCTGAAAATCCACCATCTATTTTAGCTGTGAGGACCAGGTTTATGGGACTGGAAAGCCCTGTGGACCTCTGAGATGGTAGGGGATCTTACAAGAAATATTGGGTACACAACAGCCCTTGCACAGAAGACAAATGTTCCAGCCTTCCCTCTGCTTAGTGCTTAGTGAAATAGATGTCTCTTCAAGGATATGCTGATACAGTCTCATTCTTTTATGGTAATAGATGATAACTCTTTAGTCTTGGCTAAAATGCAGGCGGAGAAGGCAGGTGGGGGGGAGGAGATTCACAACTGGAAGCAAGTGAGGAGCACTCAGAAAAGCAAGACTTAAAGCAAGACGGCTGTATTTAGTGAGTCCTCACTGAACTTTCAGGGTATTTAGTTTGCTAGTACTCTCAGTCATCATTAAGAAACAAGCATTTTCTGTGCATGAGTGAGTTCATGCAGCTATTCCCAAACCAAGTACCATTCTAGACCTTGAAGAAGAGGCACTGAAAGACGGCACATTTTGGAGCATTTTGGAGCATTTTGGAGCTCAGCCCTTAAGTTGTTATGGTCTCTACGGTCTTCACAAGGATTTCTAGAGCCTGAGTTATATGGTTTCCTGTATAAATATATGGAACTGTGGGTCTTCCTGAAGTGCTGCCTCTAAATCACAAACCCCACAGCTCTAAAATAAGGGAGAGGAAAGGAGAAGGAATGAGACCAAACTGAGCCTGCACGGAGCAGCGGCCTGCAGTCATTTCTCTGCTTTCATCTTGTTCGCAGCCTCTCTCCTGTCTCGGAGGTGGCCGGGATGAGGCTCTGTGCACAACAAACCCAGAAGCTGTCCTGAAGCATGCTCTCTGAAGGAGTGCTGCTGCTGGCTGTAAAACCAGACTGCAGGAGTCAAGGCAGCAGATGTGGGTGATGGGTACAGAAAGAGTGGAATGTGCATAGGGGTGAAGTACCGCACTTTCTGAGCATCCTCCCTTAACAAACAAACACAACTTGTTGAAGAAAGAATAAGTTTAATAATAACCATTCAGTGCTGCAGTCAGATTCTCTGGTCTGTGAGTGATGGTTTATTAACTCAGACACTGAGCACAGAGAGTGCTTGCAGACTTTGGCCTTACACTTAATAACTCACTAAGCATGAATGGGCTCAGTAATTCATTCCTTGTCTTGTGTGGCTTCTCACTAAAACCTCTTTGGGATGAAATTGACGGCTCGTTCTTGCAGGCCCATGAGCACCTCCTGCAGGTCCGTGACAGCCCCATGCCCCTCCTGATCCCAGCCATGTGCTGTGGGTGGGTGAGCACACCAGGACCTGCACCCCTTCCGCAGTTCTGTGGGATGGGATGAATCACCTATGAGTTCGGCTTTGTTAAGGACCCAGGTTTGATTAAACCCTAATCTTGCACTTTGGTTCTCTGTGACTTTTAGGCTCTGTCTTCTTTGCACATCTGATACCTGGATATTAGGAAAAATTTCTTCTCAGAAAGAGAGGTGATGCACTGGCACAGGCTGCCCAGGGAGGTGGTGGAGTCACTGTCCCTGGAGATGCTCAAGACCTGTGGAGACGTGGCACTGAGGGACATGGCCTAATGAGCCTCATGGCCCCCCTAATGTGGGGATGATGGTTGGACTAGATGATCTTAGTGGTCTTTCCAACCTAAATGATTCTCTGATTCTATCATACAATTCACTGTTCACACTTGATTATAGCAGGCTGGAGAACAAGCAGGTTATAACATTACAAAGACAAGAAAGCAAAACATACGCAGCTAAAAGAAATAGAGGGTTTGCTTTTTGGAGGGATGTGAGAGCAGCACTCCCCGTGCCAGGTGGCAATACTTCCTCTCAGCCTCCAAGCTGGGTTCAGCAGTGGGCAGGCCAGAGTTGGTATGTCTGATGGCTGAAAGGCAAAATTTAGAAGGGAGGAAAACAAAAACATTAAATGCTCTCTCCCCCTACAATTTACTGAATACAGAGCGCTGTACAACCCAGCAGTACAATTGAGGGCACGACAGGAACTCCAAACATTATTGGTTCCATACACGGGAATGCACCTGGGGTCCTCCCTCAGTGCCCTGTGCCCTGCAGCAGTGACATGTGGAGGAGGATCAGTCCACTCTTCGGCACTTTCCACTAAAGCACAATCTTTTGCCGGTGAATCACGTTGCCCTCGGAAAATCTGATGGAAATGTAAGGCAAAACAGCACTGGTAAACAATCAACAGGTTCTGCCGACAGAAACGTTGCCACTCAGAACCAGGAGACCACAGCCCTGCCTACGAACAGATGTGGGCAGACGGAAAGTGACTCTAGAGGGAAACTTGAGATCCTCCAGTATAAACATAAGGCAATTAATTTTGCCTGTGATGTTTTTCTGCTGTCCTCTTTCCTGTTTTTAAAGATGGAAATACCAAGTTGAGTGACAGCCCCTTCCTGCCTGCTCTGGCTCATGTTGCTCCTTCCTTGCAGTAATCTCTAAAATTGGCATTTTCAAAGAGACTTGAGGAAGTAAGAGTCCCAAAGGGGATGTAAACCTCCAGTCCCCTCAGGACGGCCCAGACTGGATTATCTATGAACATGAAAGCAGAGAGCCTCGCAAACCTGCAAGGCAGTGATGAGCTGGGTGGCCGCAGACAGCAGGAGGGATGTGACTTATCCAAGGTCATCCACAATGTCACGTGCAGAGCTGGGAAACAGTGCTTGGATAGTCAGCCTCCCTGTTCACATTTCAATCACCGGAACATTCTCTTGCAAATGCAGAGGTTCTCATTCTTCACTCGCCCAAGCTTGGTACATAGCAGAAGCAATGCCGTGCAGGTCCCCAGCGCTACATCACGAACGAGAGGAAAGGTGAGGAGTGTCTAATGCTGAGATTCACCAGGGATTTCAGCAGGAGTTGGATGCCTAAATGCCTTTGTGAATTGAGCCTTGTGTGTCTTCGTTCATTAATGAAGCAAAGGAAAAAAAAAAAGTAGCTGTAATTAGAGCAAAAGGAATGCCAGAAAGTAGCTGCATGAATAGTCTCTCATATTGAAAAATATTGGCTTCAAGCTCATTCGTGCTCATTGGCGTGAAAGTGAGTTTTGTTCACTGGTGCATGCAGGAGCATTCTGTAAATACAATAACCATCATCTGCAGTCCTGCAGCCGTTTGGAGAGTGAATGCTTCAAACTGGGGCTTGAGTGAGAAGCCAAGGGTCACTCCCCATGGGAGAGCACTTGTGGTGGCAGTGTCTCCTGCGGAGGTCACCTTCCCGTGGCAAGGAGCATGGAGCTCCATCTGCAACGCGGGACCGATCCCCAGCTTTTGGAGTCCAAACGTTACAGCCCACAAGATGGTAATGAGGTGAATGAGATGAGCCTGAATAAAGCTGAGCACCTGGGGAAAAAGTGACATCTTGTCAGCAGTTTATAGGTGGGAGGAGAGGATGTCTTGGTCATCGGAAAGGGCTCATGAAGAGTTAATTACCTTTAATGGGGAACACTGCTCTACTGGGGCCAAGGGATGAGAGTGCAGAGCAACACCTGCAGCTCTCCACTTCTGTGACTGCAGCCTGGCTTGCTTTCAAGCTGCAAGGCCTCAGTAGACCATACATTAACCATAGGCCTTTTGAATATGTTTCCCTTACCATGACTCTAGTAATAGGCATCTCTTGGATTTTCTGGGGAATTACCCCCACCATAATGCTTGTAGACAGCAGACCTTCTAACCACCTGGAAGACAGTTGCCAGTCACTGGTGAATCATGCCCAACCAGACCACATCTAATTAGGTCTGCTCTGTAAGCCCCATGCTCATGCGTACACATTGCTATTGATAAACTGAAGTTTTCTGGCAATGGTGGTGAGATGAGTAGAAAGAAATGAGGCATCACAGTGGATTTAAGAGCAGGATGATTTGCCTTCAGCAAAGAGGCCCCTTCTTTATTGCTGTGTGGGTTTAAGGCAACAAAACCATGAGATGGGCTGAGTCTGAATGTTCAAATTATTTCAACAGACTCTTGCAATGCCTAGGATGCTTTGACACCAGTAACAGTGATAAATTATTCGGAAACCTCCTGTGATCTTAGCGAGTTAACCTGACTGGGATTTCACCAGAACAACAAAGATCCTTAACTAGGTGGTGGAGCTTCATATGTAAATCTGATGGCTGCGGTTACAGAACAGCACGTTTCGGGAGCGCTCTGGAGCTATCCCCAGGACAGCACCTGCCCCACCGGCTGTAACCTCAATCTGCCAGTCTACCCAGCACGGACGTGGCAGGGCCATCTGCTGCCAGCGGGAGAGCGCCTTTGATTTGGGGGGAGAGCAGGATGGGGAATAGCTTTCCTCCGAGCCAGCAAACTTTCAGCCACATCCCTTCTTTGCATACGAACTAGGGACAGCACTGCACAGTGGTAAAACGTGTATAACAACAATTCCTCTCAACTCAGCTTAATTGCTTAATTTGATTTTTGCATCTAATAATCATGAATGATAGAGCTGTCTTTTGCTAGCTTCTGAATGAAGCTTGTGAATCTCTGAGGGAATTTGAGTCTGGTTGGTGAGATCTAAATGCACCCCATGTACCAAACCCCAGCTAACCTCAGTCCAACCCGACAGCAAACCCTGTGATTTGTGGAAAACCAAGCATGCTTACTGCATTGCCTTCTGCCCAAGTGTGTGGGCTTGTTTGGACACTAAGAGTTCTTCAGGTAAAAGCAGAATTTGTGGATGAAACAGATCTCTTTATAAATGTTCACCAGGGAGGTATCTGTTTTATAAACTAGTTGCAGACCCATAGTCTGAGAACTCAGGGCAGTGCACAGGCTGAAGCTGTAAGCCTTGTTTTGCTGGCTGAAATTCCCGTGCTTTTTGTCACCAGACAAGTGACCTCATAGGCACATGAGAAATCTCAGGTGCAGCACATCCAGCAAGGTAGCTTGGGCTGCAGAAGATGAGAGCCGCTTCTTGCTGCCTCCCACCCAGCCTCCCCCCGAGGGAGCAGCCTGTGCTGTCAGCTCGTGAGGCTGCAGCCAACAAAGGCTCTGCATTTCCTCTTAGATCAAACCTCACTGCAGAGGAGGATGCTGATGAGGGCGCCCAGGAGGGGAACAAACGTGTGCGGATGTCTTAGGCTTCCTCAAGTGTTTGCATAGAAACCTACAGCCAGCCCTGCTCATGGATAGAAAGGTTAACTCTCCCCCCCACACCAAAAATGTTCACAAATATAATAGAACAGAAATACATACCTTCAAGTAAAGTGTTTTTTTTCCTGTTGCCTACACAGTAGATTATAGTTAATTAAACCTCTGCTCACATAAACAGAACAAGAAAGGATGTAAAAGTAATGAGCTGACAACATGGTCTGTATTATGTTGGGCTTCTAAGAGAATTTAATTTGGAGAAGAATTATGCACAGGCTGAAAGACAGCCCATTAAACTGAGCCAACTGTCTGGAAAGAGATAAAACAAAAAAAAAAAAAGTGTTCTGCCTCCTGTGAAATAAATAGCACACCGTGCCTTGTCACCGCGCGGGCAGCAGGGTGCTCGTGCTGGTGTGAGCACCAGGAGGCTGCAGGCTCTGCTGGGATGGAGACTGCCCAGCATTGCCCTCTCAAAGGGAATGACAGATGTGAGAGAGGCTGTGAATGTGGCGGAGTGGAAGATGGCAAAGTCCACAGCAGTGTTGGAGATATTTACTCTGGTAAAGCCCTGCTCATGTATTACATCCCATGAATGCCTTCCTGTGCAAAGTGCCACGGTGCTGAACAGCCTCCAGTCCAAACATAAATGTAGCCTGCAAAGGAAAGTGGTGGTGCTAGACACTATGATCAGCTGCGACAAATGCTTTTACCATTCATTTAATCATAAAGAAAGTCAACAGGTCTGCACTGTTAGGAGGTAAACTGAAGCGGTTCATCTTGCCCTTGCAAACTGATGCAGCAGCATCTGAAAGCAGGTCTCGGCCAGAGGCATCCCGAGGTGGGGAGAGGAGGATGCCCATGGAATCATAGAATCATAGAATTACCAAGGCTGGAAAAGAGCTCTAAAATCATCCAGTCCAACCATCCACCTACCACCAATATTTCCTTACTATACCATGTCCCTCAGTACAACACTTACACATTCCTTGAACACCTCCAGGGACGGTGACTCAACCACCTCCCTGGGCAGCCCGTTCCAAGGCCCAGGAAATGTTCTTCAGCCACTGTGGGGCTGTGGGAGGAAGCCGGGACCTGCCCTCTGACTGCCTTCTGTCCCACAGACCTCCCCCTACATTCTGGGGACTCACCTCCTCACACAGGTTAACACCAACTTGTCACATACATGGTGCACATGTTCTTCTCCTGGTTGTTCCTAGCAGCTCCCTCTTCCTGTACCACTCACAGGCCATTCCTTTTATTTAAAGAAATTAAATAGAGGGAATCAACCTAATGGCATGGCAAAGCAGGCATGACAGTACTACCTAATAAGCAAGCTGCTTTGCTCAGGGGACTCATTGTTCCAGTTGTGATCTCCTTGAGGCAACAGATAGCTATTCAGAGCAATCAACTTTTAACCGAAATTCCTCTAAAAAATTAAAATAATTAAAATAAAATAATAAAATAAGAAGGACATTTGAGCTAAAGTGACTTGCACCACAGATGGGTCTCCCCCAAGTTATCTGACTTCATAAGGTGAGAGATTGTGTCGCCTAATCTCCGCCTCCACCTCCAATCTGGCCCTTCCCAGCAGCTGTAAAGTAGTAATCCCTTCAAATGCTTCTTTCAGAACATTCTGCTTAAGCCTCAGGGGGATGCCGATGAGAGCTGGGAAATTAAGGGATTTGTTTTCTTCAGTTTTGAGAAAACAGGGGAAAATAATTTTCAGTAGAATGAAAACAGAGTGCTCGAGCTTTTTTTAATTCCTCAAGCAAATTAAAAAAATCTTTAGTTCAGATTAAATGAAAATTTCCATAAATATTTTCCAGCCACTCTCAAAAGGAAGTGTTAAAATACTTCTAAATAAATCTGAAAGAATATTAAAACACGCATCAATTAATTCTAGGAAAAAAAGCACAGACAGAACTATTTTCATCTCGGTGGCCACGAAGCGATTCACCTTAACGAGTTTCTGTCATTTGCCCCAGAACTGGCTCTGAGCAGGCCCATTGATTTCAGGACGGGTAATTCAAGTGTGCTGTAGGAAGCAGAAGAAATCAGACGTTTCCCTTTGTTCCTGTGCCTTTGTTCATCCCTTTTCCCTTTCCTGTGATTTTGGAGAACTTCAGGAGGACTTACATGACAGAAGGGCTGACGCCACGCACCAGCCCCCAAAAAGCAGGGAGCAATCTGAATAGAAAATGAGAGAATATTTCAATTTGACTTGCTGTTGCCAGCTGGCCAGCTGCCTGGCGAGAGCGCTCGAGGAAGAGTGCAGCGCTGCCTGCTCTGGATTGCACGGGATTTGTGAATGGAGAGTCTCTATCTGCTCCCACGCACATCCCTCTGCTTTTGTTTGCTGCCCGTTTGGGTGGGCAATTGGGTGATTGCTTTTCCAGGAGCATTATCTGCCTGCTTCCAAAGGGATGAAATCTGGCGGAGACCATTTGTTTTGTACGTTGACAATAATCCCTTAGTTTCTGAGAACCACAAAGGACCTTAAAACAAATACCAAACCCGAGCAGAATCAAATTGCCAACATTTAGGCCAAGATTTTCAGAAGAGTTGAGCACTCACTCGGCAAAGCGCTTTGCAGTGCAGGCACCACGGGCTGAGTGCCCCCGTAGTGGACTCTGATCAGTCCTTTGCACGCACAGCTGCGTGCTGGGGGCTTGGGGACATGGTGCTGCCGCTGCCCCCAGCTTCTGCCAGCGCATGTGGCTTCATCCAGAGCTCTCAGTTTCTCAAATAGATAAATAAATAAACCCTAGTGATGCGCCGAGGCATTTGTAGAGATCATGGAGAGTGTGGTTTGGAGCAGTACGAGGCAGCAGGAGCTGTGTGGTCCCCGGCTGCCTGCACCCATCTGCCTCCCACCTCCAGAGCCAGGGGAGTACAGCTGAGATGGCTTGCCTAGTGGGACTGAACACAGGGACACTTACTTTTCACGGCTGTGGAGGTTGCTAATAGACTGAGACTGTTTCCAGAGGGTGTGACATAGGGTTTATTGGGCCACAACCATGACCGGATGTCGACACATCAGCCAGTGCCTACTGGCTTGGAAGCTGAGCTGGGACAGGCTCTTTGACATGACCTGGCAAATCTGATTTACTTTACTTAAAGGGATGAACAGGAAGAGGCTAGCTCTGTTTCCCAGCCATGGAAGCACACACAGCCGAGAACTCTTCTATCCATTTCTTCTATCCAGTACTTAGCTGCCTTCCCAGCACCAGAGCCTTTCCATTCACCCTTTCCCGTTTTCAGTTTCTGCTCACTAAGGACCTGCTGACTCCTTCCTACATCCCTTTTTTGCACTCCTACCTGAAATTAAGAACAGTTTCTTTGACTTCCCTGCAGCTGGCTGTGCTGAATGCACAAAGTTGAGGTGATGTCATGATGCTTGGACATAACCTTGGCCCTTCAGCCATCAGAGAGGGAGCATCTCTACCAAAGTTATCCTGAAAACAAGCACGATTTTTGGCTGCAGTTATCTTTAATAAAAACCAGTGATCAGAGAGATCCTGCAAAAATGATGCCTCCAGTGCTAACTGGAAAGCTGTTGGAGTTTCTTATCAGTAAACACCGATTTGCAGTTGGCCTCGGGGTGTGAAATGGATCCTTCTGGGCATGTGCCTTTGGTTCCTATATGGCATCTCTGGGCATCCTGCGACTGCTCCCCAGACACCGGCACACTCGGTACCACACCAAGGCTATTGGACATCCTGTTAGATCCTTAGCTTGCCGGGCCATTGTCTTGTTGTTATTAGTGGGAGATTAGAAGCTTAAGGCCTGAGAGCTTAATGGCCTCAGCGGGTGGAGAGCATGGCACTAGCTGCAAAAATGACAAAAATCAATAGCTAATCCAGTGCAGTCAGTCAACCTTTTCAAAGCCTCATCCGTATTGATTTCCAAGCGCTGCTCTTCCTGTCCCTTGACGTAATCAGGCTGTTTGCTCAGAGGACTGCTTTGCTCTCTTCCACTCTCCCCCCACTTTTGGGGCTTTTTACATTTGGAAATGGATTACTTGGATCCCCCCAGCTTTTCATCTCTGGCTGCTGTCGGAGGAATGATTAAAGGGGAGGCAGTCTGGGAAGCCATCTCCTACAAATCAAAGAGCTGACCTGGAGTGTGATGGATGTTTCAGGAAAGGAGCAGGCAGGCTTTGACGTGGAAGGAATGGACGACATCTGGGCAAGTTAGATAGTTGCAATCCAGGTAGTGAACACAGAAAAAAAGAGAGTCTTCCATCTCCTTTCCCCGTCACTTTGAAGATACATCAGAGCCACCGTGCTGATGGAAAAGCACTATGTGAATTTAGGGATTAGAATGCAAGTGCTCTGGGGCAAGGTCTTCTCTTCCAGTGAGGATAACAGACTTCTTCCTTTTCGCACCCTGTTCTAGCTATTTTCAATATAAATTTTAGGGACATCTAGACAGCCTTGTCAAAAGCATCAATATAAGAAGCAACTCAGCGTAGTGGTGCTGGGCTGGGCCAGCTCTGGGCAGGATGCTGGGACCCCTTCTGCTGTGTCTTGTCCTTAGCACTTCCCACCTCCTGAAAAGCAGAGACATCTATGGAGCCAAGCTGTCTGTGTGCATCTCCAGCCCTGGAGTCTGAGCAGCAGGTACATTGCTTTTGGGCTGGGAGGGTGCTGTCCTTCAGAAGACTTGCTCACTCCTTGCTCCAAGCTGACCTGGCACTGTTCACACAGGCAGATAAAGAAACACAATTTGCTGTAATGCTTTTCTCCCTACACTGCTTCACTGTGCCTCAAACGCAACAGACAAATTCTGTCTGTCAAATCTGGTTACATTTTACTGTCTCTTGTAGCTGGGATCAGAGGTCAGACATTTATCAGACAAGCAACCAAATTACCAAATTACATTCCTAAAACAACTGAACAAAGAAAGCCACTCTGCCTGTGACTCTGTTTTAGGGGAGGCTGGGGGGAAACACTAGTGTTTTCTCTTGAAATTTGGAGCATCTGCTCTCATTAGAGCCACCAGAACGACTTCAGAAGAACTGCAGCTCCTGAGGAGCAGAATATTCTCAAGTCTCAGTTCTTAAGAAAGTTCTTAATGCCCTCTCTTCTGTTAAAAATTGTGCCAGCCACAAAAATGCATCACATCCCGAATCGACAGGCTCCAGGAGCAAAGCCACCCCTGCCGCTCTGCTCTGCCCCAGGCTAGCAGGAAAGCATGGCTTTGGGCTCCTCCAAGACAGCTCTATTCTACCTGCAGATGGGATGAGCTGGCAGCAGAGGCTACCACTGGTCTGTTTCCTCCCCAGTTAGTGTTAATAGCCTTGTGTGAAGTCATCTGGTACAAAAATGAGAGGAGATGCTGAAGAAAAGCTTTGCAGCACCATACGGTAAGGTCTGCTGGCCAGTGTGCATTTATTTTAATGAGAATTCCCTAACATCTTCACTGGCATGACCCAGTGTACCTACGAGGAGGAATTAGTCTGAAACAGCGTCTGCCTTCACAGGACGTCTGGCTAACTTCAGATGAGTCTAACGAGTTTCTCTCAAGAGCTCGGCCCTGTTGCAGGCCACGGCCTGCAGGCTGGCCTTGTCTTAATGGGTGGCTTTTGAGGAAGAAGGATGGCAGTGCCAGGAGACCATGTGGTATGGCAGGATGGCTGTGTTTTCATGCAAGGTTACCTCCGAATTACTGCCATACTGCACTGCAGCCAGACCCAGGCTGCAGGGCACTGCTGGTCCCGGCCCTGCTGCAGGCTGCATGTCCCCATAGAGGAAGGATTTTGTGTGCAGCTCTCTGTGTTGCTCTTTCCCTTTTGCATGCAACTTGCAGATGCTTCGCCTTTAGGACTTGAGAATTGTACTTTCTAATTATGAAGAGACAGTTCTTTGAAGACAAAGCATGGTGTGTTTGCCAAGAGGAACAGAAGGATGGCTGAAAGGAACAAAGATGTAGCAGCACTCACTGTGCTCCTGAAGCTCGGGGGCTCCCTCAGGAGCCCACCAAAGACTGATTTGTCCACGGGGTCCCACACTGCTTGGAGAACCGGGCCCTTTGCACCTCTCCATCTCTCCACCGGCCTGCCAGGGCTGGCAGCTCCTCCCCACTGCTTCCTGCAGGCTACATTCTGTAAGGTTTACATCCCCCTTTGATCCTCAGCTTAGCCTTGGGAAGACTGTACTTTGCCAGCCAGGAGAGAGAGGCAGAAGCAATCCTGAGTTGGCAACTCTGCTCTTTGTTCTTGTACGGCTTGTGCGTTGGCTGGTCTTACTTGGCTTTAACAGCCCTTTTGATCTCCCTCCCACACAGATAACTCCTCAAGATAGGAAAGGAAGATAGGTGAACAACACCCATTGAAAATAAACGTGCTTCCTTGAACTGCAAGGGGAAGAGCCGGTGCTGGCCTGAGTGACTTGAAAGGCAGCTTGCTTTTGGGCCTGGTCTGCCCTAAC
Organism: Numida meleagris; assembly: GCF_002078875.1. NCBI lineage: Eukaryota > Metazoa > Chordata > Aves > Galliformes > Numididae > Numida > Numida meleagris. The sequence goes on along the minus strand of NC_034427.1, from coordinate 3,161,375 downwards.
AGGGGCACCATTCCCTTTTTGCCCACCCTAACACAGTGATTCTGGAGGCTCATTCCCTTCAGCTTTGTGTAGTCAATGGTGAAGGAGCCGTGCTTCCAGCAGAGCATGCTTCACAGCACTTCAACCTCTGCTCTCTTCACAGACCAATTAAAGGGAGCAGGCTGTTAGCAAAGGGGACTGAGACCGACACCTGACAAAGGTGGTATGATCTCCTCTGCAGCATTCGAAGAAGTGCTTGTTTTCAGCTAAGATGCCAAAGGAAAATCTTGACTACTTGCAATAAATAAAAATGTTCTTCTAGATTTTCTGCAAGGGGAAAGATCTTATCCCAAGGGCAATGACTACATTTTCCCACGAGTAAAGGCCTTAATGCTGTTGTACTGACTACATTTTAGTCTAAATTATTGCTAAAAAATGTAATTTTTTTTCACGTAATGACAGCCTTTTCCAGGAAAGTTTTGTAGCTGCAGCACAGTGCTTAAGCTCTTTAATAAGGAGCACCAGCATTGCCTAGACCATGCTAAAAAACAACTTTGCGGCTTAATAGGACAAAATGGTCCTGCTGAAGTGCTGAAAATTGGATTCCCAAATCTATATTTAGGCACTACATAGTACAGCTGATTAATGAACGATGCATTTCACAGCCTATTTTAGCCACTCAGGTTTGCAAATCCAATCTTAGTTTTCTGTTGGACGCCAGGAACGGTGATGGGATTAGTTTACCACTACATAAGCAGTAAATAGGTAATTACTTTTCTGTGCATTCATTAAAAATTTAACCAGAATTTATACATATAAATGACATGTAACAAAGTGTTTTTAGCAGGTTCATTTGGGATTCAGATTGCAAAGATGTTAATTGACATTTAATAGTTTTGTAATTGATCTCTGTCATCTTACAGTGTGGAAAAATGCTAAAATGTGTTTCAGCACAATGGAAAACAGTACAATGTAATGTAATATTAAACATATCATCAAGATACACATTTATTGCAGCTACAGAAAGCTAAACTAAGCTATGCAGTAAGTAATTTGCTAGTTCAAGACTGTATTAATCTTCAGTATTTTGTTTCCAACCACCCACAGAATTTTAGGAGGCAACAATTTCACATGGCAATTAAGGAAATGTGCTTATATGTAATAATGGGGCTACGCAGTCATATAGCATACCTAGCTCACTGCTGGTTTTAATAAGTATCAGTATATTTACAGATGCAGAAACACTGACTTCTGTGTGTGGTGATGTACACGAAATAGCTCTGTTTATTATAATAATTATCTGATGCTTGTACTTTTACAGCTCTTTTCAGTGACCCAGAACTACACCAGACTGTAAGCTGAAAGCCTCTGTATTGCTTGGCCAAGTGTTTCTGAACAAATAAACATGTATTTTGCCAAGGTAAAACATGTCTGGCACCTTGGAGCAGAGCGCTGAGGTTTGACATGAGGTTGGCTTTTGTAGCAGGATACATCATTTGTCATTTTGGTGACAATTGAGCATAATTCAGGTTGCAAGGGGCATGGTGACCTAACAGAGACCAAGAGCCATTTCCACTCTACTACAAAAACAGAAAAGAAAGTACATTAAGAGGAGATGGCTGCAGTAACTGTCTCCAAACATCTCTGTGCATTACTGCTACTTGCATTACGGTGAGCAAAGCGTGCAGGTAAGGCAAGTTGTGAGCCAGCACATGGTGCCCATGTTTGCAGCTCCCTCCAAGACACTACCCCAGGTGAGCACTGCCTACAGGAGGGCAGGAAACTGTCCTGCACAGAGCAAGAGCTCTACAGGAAGATCCTGGCATAATTTCACCGCTGTAGCATCCTCCAGAGCTTTAACATCAGTGGAGATGGGGGCCTAATTTATCCATAGGTGTGTGAGCTGGGTCGTTGCTCTGGGGCTGTGCACTGTAGCAGCCCTGCAGTTGTTCCACCTGCTAGCATAGGGTGCACTGAGCTGTCACAGGCATTGCTGCTCAGCCGAATCCAACCATCCTCTGAGGCTCTTAGTAACTGAGCTGCCTGTATTGAGCTGCGGTCTGACGACGGAGTTTTCTTCCCAGTCTGTCTACAGTGACTTTTTTGTGGATTTTCCCTCACTGGCTTCTGATCTTGAGGATGAGCTGTGACCCATGATCACTTAGAGTTTCAATGTAAAGTGCCGCAAGACAAAGGTTCTTTCGGAATATTGTTTCTCCGTGATTTTTTTTAAGGGATACTGTCAGACACAATCTGTGCAAACTGAATTGGACTCTTTTTACATGTTGTGAAATTCCCATTATTTGCCAAATGAAATCCTGGTAGAAAGGATTGATAGAGGTCAGTAAAGCGCTCGGAGATTAATACGTCTGAGTCACTGGTTTCCCATCTGCCCTGTGTTTGTGTTTAGCCGATTAGTTGGTAGAGAAAACATTTCGCATAATCTGGGTGTAATGTGAACATATTCAAGATGTTAGTATTTACAGATGCCTAAGCCTGGTTTCTGTGCCTCTGAGGCAAACATACTCAGCCTACCACACACATACAGCCTACCTGAGCACCTAATTTTGAAAAGCAAACACAGAAGAGCTTACTTACTGATGGCCATTTGCTTACTCTCAAGAACCCCCGAACATATTAAAATATTGATGAGATTGGTAGGTCCCAGGATTGGTTTAGGAATGCTAAAAGAATCAAAAATTCATTACGATTTGTGTTTATTTGTTCTAGAGTTGTTTAACTTTTTATGAATTAGGAAAGTCATATGTTTAGATCTAGGCATTGAGAAGAGTTTTTATGCAAACAAATTATTGTAATTAACTGCTCCAGTAACATGACTGTAAATGAACAGTAGCCCAGAAGCTGCACAAATATGTAGACAGTACTTCAGGATATCACTTTTCTCAGCAACGGTCTTTGTGGAAACCTCTAAGGATCAGCAAGTACGGACTATTTTCGACAGCAGAATGACATTGCCTCTGTTTGCGGGCTGGGCGGAATACAGATCCAAAATTATGGAGGAAAAAGCTGCAGTGCCCCTGTTCTTCTTCTCTGGCTGTAGTTCATATAATTTTAATTGCAAGAACAGGAATACAGCTGCCCTCTGTTGATCTGAGGCCGAGATTGGTTATTCAAGATGAAGAGGAGGAATAACATCCAAATCCAGTATGGTGGAAGTAATGAGGACAGCTGGAGCACCCCTGCTACCACAGCTGGCGCAGAACGGCACAGGCAATAACCAGACAAACAGCCATCTCTGAAGGCTTGATGTAATTCATACCGTGTGCGAGCTGTGAGCTGAGATCGTACAGAGGCCTGCAGCCCCCCCCCCTCTTAAGATCACCAGCTAGGGACTGAATGGGCTAAAGAAGAGATGTTGCTCCCACTGTGGGTTGCTGGACCTGAAGTGTGTTAGTGGGGTCAGACAGAAAATAAGGGAGTTATTCCTTAAGCTACAAACGTGCAAACATGCAGCCTAATCCTTCATCCTGTCTGCCAGTGCAGTTTCTCCTCCAGTGATCTGGAGCTGGGTTTGAGCATGGCTGGTGACCTTTGTTTCATATTTGTGTGTATAGACATACATATAAACACAGAGGAGCCGGTTCTATCCAGAGGTATGCTTTCAGGGTATGAATAATGACAACAGCATTTCCCTCACTGATCAGACAACATAGGACTGATGGCCAGCACAACACACACCACAGTGCCCATCTTGAACTGTCTAACTCCTTGGGGGAGAATTTTATTTTGCAGATCAGATGAAATGCTCATTCTACTGCAGTACTGTGCAGTGATATTTATACTAATGCAGTGTATACCTGCAATAGATTACACTGAATCAGACTTTATACTGTCGACCTAATTGAGACGTAAAGTCTGGGCAAGCCAATAAATAACGGGCTCATGGCTGAGAGGTACAATTGTGAAAGTCTACAGGTTTCAGGAATTAGGAAAGTCAGTCATTCACTCTGGTAATGGAGCCTGGTAAACTCTTGTAAGCAAACTATTTTTCTTCATTATACTTATTCCTTGCGCTGATCTGTGAAATTTTGGTTAATGCCGTGACATTTCAACGATCTGTTTGCTGCTCAATGGGCCATGGGGTGGTTGAGTTTCTGCCAGTTGGATGGGTGTAATGGAGGAGGGACTGTTTGTAACAGGTAAAGCAAAACAAGCGTATCTGTGATGTGGGTGGAAAACAAAATCACTTATGATTTGTTATTCTTGTCACAAAAACGACTGAAAAAATCACTCCTATGCATGTTCCTGCGGAACAAATCAGGAAGATCGCTGCTAACAGAGATGAAAAGTTGGAGCTTTCCGATTAAAAATCTGCTCAGCGATTCCCCTCCTGAGTTCCGCCTGTTCCTCAAGGTTCCTGCGTGGGGGACATCGCCTGTGTCCTCAAAGGCAGAACTGAATCAAAAGAAGTAAGACAAAACAAAGTGATCTCCCGGTCAGATCAAAGAGCTGTTGTTTTCTTAGTGACCGCTCCATATTTTACAGCTCGCGTCCTCGTACAAGCAGCTGCCATAGGCTGTTGCACTGGGTGTCGCTGCCCAAAAGAGCAGAGGTGCATGGGGAGAAGGCCGGATCGCAGCAACCTTCCTCATCTGCAGACTGTGCAGAAAGCAAACGAGACCACTGGTAGCAAGGCGCTGCTCTGTGCGTTCAGGTGCCCGGCTGTGAGCCCTTACCTCGTGCTTCCTGAGGCCAACCTCGCAGCACTTCATCTCACCTCCCCAAAGCCCCAGCCTCCACGTGGCGGAGTTTTGCCCCACGAAGGATCACTCAGCAGCACAGAACCAGCAGGGGACCTCTCGCAGCAGGGCATCATTAAACTTCTGACTTAAACGAGCGCTTAGGGAAGTTGCTTTGAATAGCAAATTCATTCTCCCTGCTTTACCAAATGCTTCTGATGTTACCCCCCGATGGAGGGCTTTCCAGATTTCTCGCATCTGATTTTTGTTACCTCTGTATTTCAGCTGTTACCACAGTGACTAGAGGTGAATATGACAAAGCTCAGTTTTTGTGTTGTGACATGACGTGAAATGTAGACAAGTACTCCGGCAGAATTTAAATATTCACTGGGATACTGCCATTAATAAACACCACTGCGAAATGTTCCAGTGCTGCCTTCTGAAAGATGCACTACGTGCTTCGCAAGGTGCACAAGTTAAATGTAAATAGTTATCAGTTCTCAGATTCTCATCCAGTCAGGAGAGATGCCAAGAGCTTGTGTGTTTATCTTCAGATCTATTGGGAAATTTCCCAAGAGCATGAGCTCTCAGACATTTAGTCAAAACATCTAGTGATAACTGTCTCCAGAACATTCAGCAGCTCTTTGATTGACATATTTCTCATCAACAAGTTGGCTTTGTTTACATGTCTCTGAGAAGTACATAGGCAATGAGGGAAAAAATACCACCAGACTTTTCTCTTCTTAGACTTTCTTCTTCTGGCAAGATGAGTTTTATTTCAGGAAGCGCTACCAACCCAGATTTGCACGCATTAACCAGCTGGGCTGTGCTGAAATGGCCATGCAAAACAGCTTGCAAATGCTCCTTGCTGAGGTTTCCAGCAGCTCTGATCTGAAGCAGGATCGGCAGAAGGCAATGAAGGCCTCAGTTTTCCTTCAGCCCACCTCTGCTTTCTGCACAGAACACATTCCTGTGTATCCTCAAACTGCACACGCTCCTAGATGCACTCCTAGAGCTCTCTGGTTTTCTTTTTCAGAACCTCCCCCCACCACATGATGCTGGGACAGGCCAGCTCATCCTTCTCAAAAATGCTCCTAAAACTGACTTACCTCAAGGAGCTGTTGCGATATTTTACTTATGGACACACCAAATTTATTTTATTTATGGATTACAGTCATGAATCTGTGTTTTCTTATAGCACTGCTCGACACAGTGCCTAAATATGCACAAACCAAGCAGCTGGAAGGAAGAACTCTGCAGCTCTTTTCTTCCCACATTAATTCATGCAGCGGGACCCAAATCAGTCTCAGGAGAATAGTCAGTATTGTCATGAATTCTAACTCTGAAAGAGTTTTCAATGAAGTGAGCTATTTCCCATCTACTGCTCCCTTTGGATTTTCTTTTACATGGGCTTTAAACTTATACCAAAAAGTTGGGTCAGGATGAGAAGTGCACAGTGAGAGGAATAGAGTTATGGAAATCCGGACCAAGTGCAGCAGCAGATGGCTAAATGCAGAAAAAAACCTATCACAGCAGTAGTTTGCAGATCTCCCAGGTGAGGAGCTGTGGTGGCTGGCATTCCAGGTGAAGGAGGTGCTGCAGCTCACAGTCCTGAGGGCTGCACCATGTGTCCATCTAATGACGAGAGTACCAGAAACCACTTTGTCAATTGTTCCAATTGCCCTTGGTCAACCCTGGGGTGCAGGTTACCCACTGCCTGGGCATCCCTGCTTGATCAAGTAACAACACTCGGGTGCTTCGAATGAAACCAATAAGCCCACAGAGTTAATAACTTTGAAATGCCACAGCAAAGTCTCCCACACTATCCAGCAATTAGGAAAAGTTCTGTTTTGAAATTCACAGCTAGCAAGAGTTCTTGAAAAAAAAAAAAAATAGCTGTTTTGGAACAGAAAAAAGGACAAGCTGTTTCAGTCATCATTTTATTACTGACTCACAAGGGAAATCAGTGAATTTACCAGTGGTTCATGCGATTCTGTTGCCAGCTTCTCCGAAAGGAAATGTCATGTATAGCAACTTGTTTTTCTGTTGCAGCAATTAAAGTACATAGGAGGCCACAACAAAATCAATACAAAACTGGTAAATCCTTAATGAATGACAGCAAAATACTGATCTTCTTGCCTAAAGAAATGTCTGTCTATCTAAATGCCACTGTGTTCAGGGTCTGGCAATAGAAGGCTTTTGTGGTTTATTTTTGAAGGGTCTGCCATTTTTTAGCTTGTATTTATGGATGGATCAGCAAGTGGCTCATGCTTCTTGCTTGTTGTGTTTGAGTTTCCTTCAAGGGAACTATGCTCAAATGCAAGTTTTCAAGGCTTGAGAGAGCCCTCAGGCGAGCTTCATCTCTCATCCAGTTTCTGCTGGATGAGGAAGGTGCCTGGATTGCTTCCTGTGAAGCCCTGTGGGAGCTCGCCACGGAGCAGTGCCAGGAGAGCAGAGCACAGAAGGGAGCTCTCATGGTTTTGCTCCAGACATTGGCACCCCATGGTCCTTCCCCTTTGATGCCAGTGTGGTACCCATTTCTCTTAGCTCACCCACCCCAGACAATCAGTAGGCCAGAGGTGGGTATCAGCTTCCAAACTCACAACCAGAACGCAGCAATTTTTAGAATTAAAAAGATTTCGTCAGCCCGCGAGAGCTGGTTCTGCATATGACTTCTTTACATCTATGCCAACCTTCTCCATGCCGGCCGAGGAGCATTACGCACCTGACAGTGCACAGAGTTTTCCCTTCCCCGTGGTCATGCACCAGAAATTCACTGAGGCAGATGCCACCTGTTGTCTCCAGCAGCTTCCTCCCTGCCCTGTGCAGCAACATGCAGCAGGAGCTGCAGTAGCCAGGACAGCATGACCTCAGCATCTGCATCGCATACAGTACTCATCAGTAAGCGCAGATCATCTGTGTACCCTTCACAGATGTAACCTCATTTATTACCTTTTTATAATAGTTATTATTATTTTTAAATTTCCACCCCGTCTACTGGTCTACCACCAAAACTGTGGCCAAATGCAGCACCAGCTAATGCTTTTGATAGTGGCCAGGACCTCTGCTGATGCACTGCATGTTACTATGCTACTGTTTCTCTGGGTTATTTTGGGTTTTTTTCTTTTCTTTTCTTTCTTTCTTTCTTTCTTTCTTTCTTTCTTTCTTTCTTTCTTTCTTTCTTTCTTTCTTTCTTTCTTTCTTTCTTTCTTTC